>NC_046657.1:182437181-182459065 GCF_010883055.1 Belonocnema kinseyi
TAGGAAAAATACGTCGATAATCCCCAAAAAGAATGTATGTGGGAAAGTATGTATGTGAAAAATCCTCGGGAAAAATTTAAATTAAAAGAAAAACACAACTGTTAATTACTTTGGGAATTCACGCACAATATTTAGTTTTTATACATACATAGGTATATGTTTATGGCATGTAATAAGGAAAAATCGTTAATTCGACTCATTTATCCACTCAAAATATTTGGTGCATTTTGTTTCAATAGAAAAAAAATTATCCTTAAAAAATGGGGTGGCCCTATAAATATGGGACACACTGTATGCATATTTGACGTCATATACACGTTGTTGCCATCTATTCGAGCAGTTTTAACGATCAGCATTTTTCTTTTTCTTACTGTGGCAGTTGGTAACGAAGTGCGTATGACTTTAAACGTACGTTCGCATGTCAGCGTTTACACAAGGTATAAAATGGCGCTAAGCAAGGGTAGTGGTAACGTAAAACTCAAAGATGTAGATTACCTGTTTTCTTATATAGTTAACTATACGAATGGCTATTTCTTTTTTAGATGTCTCACTCCTTAAATGTTGAAGTCTCAAACCTCATATTTTGTATTGAAATAGAAAAAAATTATCTCCATTCTTTTTTTCCTCTAAAAGAGTATTTGAGGAATGAGGACACGCTGAAACTAAAAAAAAAATGTTATTTTTCATACTAAAGTTGCAGCTACAGAATTACTTAAGAAAAGATTGTTTAATCACGTTTAATGAACAGTATTTCGATTTATTGTGAAGAAAAAGGAATTTCTCAAATGTTCTAAATTGTTCTCATGTTCCCGTAGAATATTTTGGTCCAGGTAGACTCGAAAGTAGATTCGACTAGGGCTTTCTCGGACACGGTTATCTTCTCTAAAGCGATATTTTCGATTCAATAAAGCTACCGAATAGCTTTAAATCACTTTCTTGTTTTTTTCTTATTCAATTAAAAAATAAGACTGTTACGTAACTTTTTATGTTTCAAAATTGAAGCATTCTGGAACGCGCCTATTTTTGACCGAGCTTTCTCGCACATGGTTATCTTTTTTTAAAGTGCTCTTTTGCGCTCTTTTTGCGCGTGTGCAGTGTGCCCCTTCAAATATTTCTTAATACACTGAATATAATCTCAAAAATTTTTTATATATGGACAAAAACATTTATATTATCAAGCGCATAATATAATGGCTCAGATGGTCAAACAGAATAAAAAAAAATTAATTGTTAAAGAGGTTTCGGCACACGGTAGCCGGCTGGAGACTTCAGCCGTTTGGGCGTCCGGCAGGTCCTCGGAGGAATGGTGTCCTGTTCGGGAGCCTTCCTTGACACAGCGGCCAGTGGGAAGGTCTTTGGTAGATTTGGGCCAGAGCCTGTTATTTTCGAGGGTGATCGCCGAGGTGACGGGTAAGTCCTCGACTTCTTGAGCGACCGTCGTGGGAGCGGGCGAGACGTCAACCTCTTCCTCTCGTTATAATTTGTGTCAGGGAGAGGTAGCCTGACCCCAGGCTCATGTAACTGCTTTCTTGTGGACTCTGCACTCATTGAAGGAAGGAACGAGAATCACGCGCTGGTCCTTCTGGGTCTTACGTCCGGAGGTTTCACTTATAGTCAGCAGATTGGTCGATTTGTTGATAGTAGCACCCTTCCTTCCCGTCGGCAGGCTGGAGATTTCCTTCAGAGTAGTCCTAGGAGGAGGCTTTGGATATGGCTAACAGTAAATAGACTAGCTCGGGTAGCGACAGCTCGACGGGGGAGGCTCGCAGCTCGAGTCGGTTTTGCCCTAATGGTTAAACATCTGCCGTTCTCGCAGATGGGCTTAGTAAATCGAAAGGCGGCGTAGACGTATCTTCGGACAGGAGATCGACGCCTTGGCCCCGCAACACTGCATCGAGAGGAATAAACTCCTTGTTTTTCATGATAGAAATAGCTGCAAGCGGCGGATAACATTCTAGGTCTGGTCGGGCCTGACCGAGCTGTTGGGAAGGTTAAGTTGCTCGATAACCTCTTTTTGAGGGATGGTCTAGTCCAGGGCTGTCCACCAACCTCCACCAATGTAGATAAGTTTTTAAGTAGGTGCTTTAGGGCGACTAATTTGAAATGCTATATTTTTATTTTAATGCTGTAAAACGCAACTCGAACGAAAGAGAAACGTTTACTGATATCCGGTTCTTGAAAAATTATATCTTTTTACGACAGGAATATAATTTTATCAATATTGCAACAATTTCAAAATATGAATAGTTAATATATTATTACATTTTATTTTACAATAATAAATAAAGGAAATGTATAAGCATCATAACTTTAAATAGCTGTGTTGCGAGATCCTGATTTTAAATAATGTTGACAATTTCTTTTTAAAGTGTAAACTAATATCAAAAAAATGTTGAAATCATGGCCCTTCAATATTTATAAAAGCTCATACATTGAATGTGAATTTATTGCAATACAGTAATACAGTGTAGAGCAGGCCTGTCTAGAGAGGAGAGTTCGAGTCAATCACCAAATGTTTGAGTTCTACCACCAGTCTCTCTACTCAGCTTCGATAGTGGTCGGTTTCTATAATGTAAGGGAGGTATCCAATACTGTAGATATGTAGTATCTTTGAAGGTGTCTTAGGACGATTGAATTTAAAATAAAATGAAGTAATTTGGAATTTAAATAATTAATATATTAGCAGTAAAAGAATGCATCAATCTTACAAATAGGGAAAATACATGATATTTTGTTTGAATGAAGTTAGAAATAAATTTTTAATCAATCACATAATGATTAATTGCATAACTTTACAAGTTTATTGCAATAGAGAATTTTAAGGCCTTTTTTATTGAACTATTTAATTTTCCTATAATAAGAAATAAAAGAATTTGTATTCCTATGAATAAGCGATTTTTCCTCCGTCTAAAAATCCCCCAACGGGAACAGAAAAAGTGCAAATCTCTAAATCGACTTAGTAAAATTTAACAGAAGCATTTATTTAACCTATTTTTCATTATTAAATCTTTTTATAACTTATAAATTCGAAATTTTTTGAATTTATATTTATTCATATTTTAATAATGTATTTAAAAGTGTTAAAAATACATTACAGAAATCTATTTAAATGTGTGAATTAAAATAATTTTAACTCTAGAGAGGCAGACTTTAAAAATTAGTTTTTGAGATATCCTATTCTTATAATGAAGTTTTAGACAGATGGAAGAATCATCGCATTCAAAAAATAGAATAATCTTCACTTTTACGCTGAATGGACTCATCATCATACAGCTTCAAAAACTTGTTGCTAGTTTTGATTTCGAAACTTTCTTGATTCCTAGCGTATTGTTCAATTTTTTGCCTCTTCTTCGAGTGATTTTCGTCTATCCCATTATCCGAGGTCCTTATTATCTCAGCTTGGCAACTCATTTTGGATTCTTACCTATTCAGAAAATGTGAACCTTCTCCCATTTACAATAGTTTCTGCACAATAGAATTTTCTCATTCGTTTTTGTTCACTGTACACAGTATACAAAGGTTGACATTAACGCAAATTTTTTTTCTCATGAAAATAAATTTATATTTAAAAATCTTCAACACATTTAGGTAATATTAGCGTTAGTAGCGTAGTAGTAGAGTTGGTAAAGTAGCAGTTGACTTGCAGGACGCCACCTTTCATTTTAATCCCTGAACGCAAACAATTAGGTTTCAGTGCACGCTTTTGGACTGCTAAGGCCATGTAACGAGAGGGTCACGTGACCAAAGGTGGTACACAATTTTTCTCTCCCAACTTACGTCTAAACGAAATGAGATGTCGCTCGGACGGATTGGGAAATGAAAGAGGAGGCAATAAATTGCATGTGTCTGCGTTGTTCTGGCGGATATTTTGAAAAAAAAATAGAAGCTATATCGGTACTTTTCTTTCCCAACTTACGTCCACACGGACGTAACACTAATTTTGAGAAATATCGACCATGCTGTAGATCCCTGGAAGATATTTGCAATTTTTACAATGGGCTAGTTATGAGGTTTATATTTATCTAAGTGGAACAAAACAACAAAAATGGCTCACGAACATTATACAAAAATAATTCAAAGACTAATGTTTGCACTTGAACTACAAATAAAGAAATTTGGTTTGACATTCGTATCAGCTGTGTCAGAGCAGCACTATCGCAGCGAGTCGAAAACTTCGAACTTCTACGGGTCTGTGGGTAATACAGATTACATGATTACCTACAGAGAAGGATAGAAAGCAAACTTCTGCGTAATGCCTAAATGCGTCGGTCGATATTTCTTATTTTCATAAATGAACTTTTTTCTTCCCACAACTCTGTGCCTTGCCAAAAACGGTCCTTTAATATTTATTTTTATTTCCGAATTTTTTTTTCCGCGTTATTTAAACTTTTATTTTTAAATATCGGTGAAAAAATATTGATCTCAGGACTGACTTGATCAGCTGGTCCACTCGTTCCATGGCCTTAATTCTAGTTCCCGGAAGGCTAAGCCCACATGGTGCATTATGATAAGTCAGTCGAAATCAAATAAACGGCAAGATCAATATTCCGCCTCATCTCTGACAATAGTAACTTCAGAAGCAAGTCGACTCCGTTCAACAGATGTGAGTGAAGGAAGCAGGGCCGCCGCAACTACTTAAGAGATGATACGATTCACAAAGTGAACAGAGGGCTATATTTATCTAAGCTGGCTTGCTTCTAGAGTTACTATTGTCATCGAAAGTTTACTTCTTTCTATTACGTTTTCTGTTGTTCTTTCCACATGGCAAGATTGATTAAGTTCAGAATTATTAAAATTGATGTTTGTTGCGTAAGAGCTATTTTATCATAAGCTTAATTATTGAACTGCACTCGCATCACAAAACTGCGCATGTGCAGACAATAAACGGCGCTCTATCTTCGTTTCTTCTCAAGATAAAGTATTTGTAAATACATTCCCGTAAAAAGTAACTTACTGGATATTTCAGAATTTAGAAAATTCATTCCATTAAAGAATGCTTAAAATAATGTCTAGGAATTTTTTCAAATTTTTTTATAACATCTACTTCGTTCTGGGAACAAATGAAAGTCGACGCTTCAAGAAGACTGTAAAACCCTGTTTTTTGGGATGTTTTGCCCTTTAACTATTAAAAAAAAAATTCTAACGATAAAACTGATCATATCGTTGAAATCAGAAAATTTTAAGCTTTCAGATTATTATTATTATATATAATAGTTGCAATAAAAAGAAGTTAGGGACCCCGACTTTTGGATCAGTACCAGGGACCACTTACCCCTTCAAGCCATCTTTCCCTCTCAAATTAATGCTCATTATGCTCCCTCATTATTAACGCTCTCTTATTATGATCCCCTTTTTTCAAGAAGTTTCCCTTTAATCTTTTCCAGACTTACGACTGGCAGAATTATTGGCTTACCTACCTCTATTATACAACTTTATTTTCTTGATGCTAGTGCGTTTACATTTTTTTAGAAACATGTATTATTAAAGTATTTGTCGAAAAAATAGGCTTATTACAGAAATGTATAAAATTGAATCAGCGTAAGAAGGACTCTAAAATCTATCGAACTGTAAAGTTAAAATTGAATCGCCCATTTAGAAACAGAAATAATTAAAATCAAAGTCAATACTTTTTGCACGTTCGGCCTCTACCTTACACAGTAAAAACAAAATTACAAGTAAAGAAACTCCTGTAGGGACTAAATGATATTATACAATTGCATAAAAAAAGTATTTAACAGTCATGAACAAAGTGGGACGGTGTTCGGCTTGCGGGTTCGATTCCCGCCTCGCACGCTAGAAGAGTCTCGGTGGCTGTTGCTCTTGGTGGTTCGGAACCCACCTTAAACTGTAGGTCCCCCTTCCACCACCAAGTAAGTGTGTGGAGGGTGTGTAAAGGAATAGAGAAGGTGTAAGAAAAATGTAAACCCTTAGGGGATACATTAGAAGCTTCCATTCCAGTCATGAACAATATCATGAATATTACAAACGAATAAAGGATAATTTTACTCGCATAGTTTTCACCAAAAATCTAATCTAAACAACAAATTTGACAAGCGATAGGGCAGTAATACTACACACTCTCTCGCTCTCGCTCCGCCGTTCACCGTACCACACCAACAGAAAGAATACATAGTCACGTGGTAGGATTCGTGTGAAACGTTTCCGTGATCACTTGTGAGACCGTTCCGTACATAGTCTGTAAGGGTTTGGTTTATAATCTCGACTGTACTCTAGCAAGTTTCAATGCGCCGCTGAGGCATCATCGTATCACTTCAGGTATCCACACAGGCCAGACTTTTAGCTGAGACAGCCTTCCGACTAATAAACTTCTGATTGTCAACGGCTATGTTATAGTTACTGCTGGTTAATGTAAATTGTCTGGTTTTTCATTTAATCGGGTAACCCTACAAATTGGATTTTACATTCAATAAAACAAAATTTTATTGTTCTTACTCAGAGGTGGGCAACTTCCGGGCGAAAGGAATGATGTGATGGATTTAAGAAGAGAGGTAGCAGATCTAGAGGCGAAAGAAAATGCTCTGGATCGACTAATACATGGAGCCGAGAAAACTCTCAGAGAACTCGGTGCCGAGAAGAAATTTGCGTACGTGACGTATCACGACCTTAGGTCTGTTTCCGCGTATAAGGATCAGGCTATTATGGCAGTCAAAGCACCACCAGAAGCAACCCTCCATGTTCCACAGCCAATTCATAATTTCGGAGCACCCAAGGTACAGTTGCGTTTCCTATTATTGTGCTGACAAGAATTGCACTTTGTTAATTAAAAACAACAGTTTCATGATTGTCAACTGAAATAACAATTTAATTAACTTTTGCAGCTTCAAATACACATGAGGTCGACACAAGGAGAAATTGAAGTGTTTTTATGTCCCGATGAAGCCGTTTCAAAACCATTGTCGTCTACGTCTTCAGCTCAAATGACAGCAACGACAACAACGACAACGTCGCCGCCTCAATCTTTTTCATCAAATTCATCATATTACTCTTCAGAATTGTTACCCAGTCGTCGAGAAGTTAAAGTCGAACAGGTGCCTACCGCCGGAAGGGAAGTAAAACAGGAGAATTCTCTAACATTACTTTCCTCTTCCTCGGGCATGCGGGATGCTCTCCTTGGTGAATCTGAGGATTTTAATCTCATGTCAGAAAACAACCAACTCCAGTCGGAGGGACAGGGACAATCTTTAGGTGAGGAAAAGATTTCTAAAACTATTTTCCATCTTGTCAATTTTTCTATCATATGTATTTCGATATGGAATAGTAATAAACGATCAAATTAGTCAGCAGATACTCTGATACTCGAGGGTCAGGGCACGGAGTTCATTATGGGCAGTACCTGGGTACCCGAATTTTGTTTTAAATACCTGGGTAGTCTAATATCCGGGTTATTCCGTATTACCCAGGTATCCGGGTTCATTGCGGACCATAATCAAAACAATAATGTAACTAAATAAATAATTAAAGTCCGTATTAAATTTTTTTAGATCACCCTCCATGCATTAATTATCGTAAAGTTTTCTGTCTCTCTTTAACTTTTGGGCAGCTGGGGGTAAAAAAATTGATCCTCAATCGGGAACATCCAAACGTAAACCGTTAGGTCCGTGTAACCCATTTATTTTGGATTTTTCTCCACTCAAAATTAACTAATGTAAAAAGAAAGCGAATAGGAAGACAAAATAAACGAAAAAGTGAATACAATTTACAACACTTTTGGCTGTATGAAGATTCTTTTTTAAATTAAAGTTCTTTAATCGTATATGAAGAGTTCAAAAATAAAATAGTAAATAATAAAATATTGCATTAATTGTCAAACTCAGGACGTAAATATTTTCAAAATTTTCATTATTCACTATTTGAATTTTGAAGTCTTTATACAATTAAACAAATACATTCATTAACCCACTACTACCGCCCTTAAAACTTTCTTTTTTTCTGAATTTTGAGATATTTAGGAATATTATTTCTATCGCGGAGTGTATACAAAACTAAAATTCTAGCTCATTACCGTCCTGACTTTCATGTAAATCCTTGCGTTAAAAATTGCTGTTCGTCTCAAAGTCATATTAAAAAAAGCTCAAGTCTTCCAAACGTTACATATATGTCACTGTGGGCGGTAGAGGGTTAACATTTAACCTTAAACAACAATTTAACAATTAACATATAAAATCAAACATGACGAAGGTTAAATTTTTGGCTTAAATGGAATCCGAGTCGAGTCCCGACAGTACAGTCTTCTACATTCTACAAGCTATACTAGCTACAGCGAACATGGATGCGAACCATGGAGCAGCAGTAGCAGGTGCAATTAGAAAGGGAGACATTACAAAGAGATAGAAGAGGCAGTGCAGAGCAGAGTAGTGTTAGAATATGATGAATTATAAATTCAGACTTGTAGCTTTTATAAGATTCAATTTTGCTGTAAATCCTGAACAAAAGTACAAAGTAACATAAACCAAAAAACATGGATGAGAACAATAAAAAAAATCCTTCGTTAAAAAAAAGTGTTGGCCCTGAAAAGGGCCGACTTTTTTCCTGAAAAGGACAAATTATCTCGAAGTAAATAAATTCTCTAGTACCTCATTGAGGATAGAAGTATCTAATTGCTTCTAAAATGTTCCAAAAAATTTCGTCGTTGCTGTTGAACACATTTCTCCAAACATACTCAACTAAATAATGTTCAGTCCGGCTAATTTTAACACTACTTTGCTCTGCACTTCAAATCTGAATGTATCATTGATCAAATTTTAACACTACTTTGCTTTGCACTACCTCTTCTTTCTCTTTCCAATTTTGCTCTCATAACTTTTTTTCATATCTTGCTTCGTTTTCGAGAAAAACTGGGTATTTTGATTTTTATAAATTATAAAGAGAATTCCATCAGATACGCCTCCGGCGAAAGTTTTGTATTTTATAAAAAAATAAAAAATAGTGTAAGACTTCACAGATACAAAGTTAAGAGAATCGTGCATGGTTTTCGTACCTTTAACTTGAATTAATCTCAATGGACCCATTTAAAAATGTTTTTACACTTTTACATTACCTGTTCTTTTAACTAAAAATAAAATATCTGCATTTTTCTTCCTATTTTTATTCATATAACTTCTGCATTTTGCTACCTAATATGAATATAATATTAGGAGGATTTAGCAAAGTCTAAAGTATTTTAAGTAGTGTGAGGAGTAGTCACAGTGATCATGGAATAGTACTTTCAGCGGTCTTTGTAGTAGTCTATTAGTCTCGTGAAGTAGTTCGGCAGTATTCGGTTATCTGACTCCCGGAATACTCAGTGCATAGCCCCTCGGCCAGCAGTTCTGGGAATTTGTAAATCGGGGATCCTTCAATCGGGAGTCTAGTGTACTTGGAGCATACAAGCAACTATAAGTATGGGTAAATAAAAAATTAAGAAATAAATTTTGATGCGCCGGCAAGTATCTGTAATTCAATTGATGATTTTTTTTATTTATACTGTTCAGGTTACTCTGAATGTGTACCATCTTAGAAATTAAATGCTTTTCGTAATTAAATTCAAAATCCAATATTTTTTTATTATCCCCATCAAATACATAGTTAAATGTTTCCGGATTTCTATTTATGACAGATTTTATTCCCCCATGCATAACATGTTCATTGACATGATTCTATAAAAGTCTTTTCGTCTCACCTACATAACAAGAAAAGCATAATCATTCACAACAAGGAAAAAAGAATCTGTTATCAACACACATAAGAAAAAAATTAAACCACTTATTTGATAGGGATAATACAAAATATTGGATTTTAAATCTAATTACGAAGTGAAAGGATGGCGTGGGGGCTAAAGCGTAGGTTTTGGACCCACTCAGTCGGCTTGCGGGTTCGATTCCCGCCGCGCGCTCTGGAAGAGCCTTGGCGGCCCATCCGATGAACATTAGCCTAGCAAGAGTGTTCATCTCCGGAGAGTCGTGGGACCGGTACCTCGAGAGAAAAAGGTTTTCTCTAAATACTCAAAGCTGTTGCTTTTGATGGTTCAAAACTCACCTTAAACTGTAGGTTCTCCTTCCATCACCAAGTAAGTGTGGGGGGGGGGGTGTAAAGGAATAGGGAAGAAGGTGCAAGAAAATTGTAAACCCTTAGGGGACACATTAGAAGCTTCCATTCCAAATCTAATTCCGACCAACATTTAATTTCTGTGATGATTCACATTAAAAGTAATCTGAATAGTATAAATAAAACGGACGATATTCATTCATTGAAATACAGTACTTTACGGCATTTAAAAAGATGTAATTCTTAATTTCAAATTAACTTATGCCTACACATTCTTTTATAGAGAACTGCAGCAACCGTACCCAAATCGACCAGAATCACCGTTTAACGCTTTAAAAGAGCACATTTTTCTGTTGGACGATTTTTTAAAATTAGGACTGATTGTTAATGAACCATTTCACAGAGTTTTTTTATGATAATTACATAACATGAATCCCTGAGAGTATAAGGATAAACACTTGTATATCAAACACTGTAAAGTGTACCAGAAATCCATTAAAAAACTACGGACAAAAAGGTGGGACGAATACTTCCCATTGCCTCTCAGAGGTTTAAGACACCTTACCCAGGGGCCATTCAGTTTTCGGCTCGGTTGTTACGCCTCCCCATGGGTTTTGTTCCTTCGGGACCATCCAGATGTACGAGAGCGTAGGCGCAGCTTATGAGCATAAACATATAGTATTTTATGATACATCGCACTCGTTGGTAAAAGTCTATTCAGCTGAGTATCATACACTATTTGTTGTAACAAATGCCGCGAAAAGGAGGGCTTCAGGGCCAGGCGAGCAGCCCCGCGGGAATTCAATTTTTCTTTTTCAGAATTGACCGTAAGGCTTCCAGGTATAACATTTAACTATGCAATTTTTATTTTGACTTAACGGAAATTTGTTATTTAACAACAAACTTACAACTTTTTGTTTCTAAACTTTTCCATGATACCATTTCTTCTAAGATTTTGAAATTCATTAAAAACGCCATAAATCAATGTAAAAACTAACTAACAATAATTTATTAGTGGGTTAGAGTAACACAATTTTTCTAAATAATGTTATAAAGAAATTAATTTAGAAAAGTCATTTTTTCGTCATTTGCAATGATTAGCTAATTTTGACCCATACTTTTTGTATAAAGTATCTCAGATAATAATGTGCGCTTACAATAAGTTAAGAATTGTTAATTTTTGCCAATTATTTAAACAATTTTTATGAATAAATTCACGTTTTGACAATTTTTTTATGAAAAGGCTTTACTCTTTTTGTGGAATCAACTTGAAATATTTTTCCTAAGACTCCTTGCTATCATATTTTTCACAGTGACAAAAGAATGTTAATTATGTAAACAATTTTTATAAACAAATGCACATTTGGACCATTTTTTGATGAAAAGGCTTCATTTTTTTCGCTGAATCAACTTAAAAAGTTTTTCCTAAGACTCCTTGCTACCACATTTCTCATAGTGACCAAAAAATGTTAATTATTTGAAGAATTTCTATTAAAAAAATGCGCATTTTGATCATTTTTTCATTAATAGGCTTGATTTAGTTGCGGAATTAATTTGAAACATCTTGCAAAAGGATCTATGCTATCATATTTTTAAAAGTGGCAGAAAATGATAATTATTTAAACGATTTTCATAAACAAATAAACATTTCGACCATTTTTTAATGGATAGGTTTAATTTTTTCAGAATCAATGCGAAATATCTTAAAAAAGAATCCTTGCTGTTATATTTTTTATGGTGACCTGATGTATAACCGATTATATGACATTTGACCGATTTATTAGACGATTGGATTTAATTGTTTCAAGTCTAATTGATTTTTGGTCAGAATTTTTTGGTTTTGGGTTTATAGAAGTGGGGTTTACGGGAACATGGATGCATGCATTTGAAGTTTAAGTTGTTTTTATGTAATTACATATCTTTTTTTTATGGATAATGCCTTAAAGCTTGGACCAAAAAATTCGGTATAAATAAAACCAAGTTTGCACCGTATGAACTTCTACCAAAAGTTTTTCAAAATATAACAAAAAAATGTACGATTCATGAGGAATTTTTGTTCATTTTCTGCAAAAAAATCCTTGCTGTCATATATCAGGTGGCTATAAAATACATGACAGCAAGGATTCTTTTAGGATATTTTGCATTGATTCCGAAAAAATTTAATCGATTCATGAAAAAATGGTCCAAATGTGTGTTTGTTTATGAAAATCGTTTAAGTAATTATCATTTTCTTCCACTATTCAAACTATCAGATTTTTGTGTTAGATGTGTCGAATTAATTTCGCAAAAAAATCAAGCCTTTTCATCATAAAATGGTCAAAATGTGCATTTGCGTAGAAAAATTATTTGAATAATTAGCAATTATTAGCTATTCTTAACTAATTGTAAGTGCACATCATTATCTAGGATACTTTATACAAAAACTATGGGTCAAAATTAGTTAATCATTGCAAAATCGCGAAAAAATTACTTTTGTTAATTAATTTGTTTATAACATTATTTAAAAGAAATTTTGTTACTCTAATCCACTAATAAATTATTTTTAGTTAGTTTTTACATTGATATATGACCTATTTTAATGAATTTAAAAGGCTTGGAAGAAATAGTATCATGGAAAATTTTAGCAACAAAAAGTTGTAAGTTTGTCGTTAAATAACAAATTTCCTTTAAGTAAAAATAAAAATTGCACAGTTAAATGTTATACCTGGAAGCCTTAAGGTCAATTCTAAAAAAGAAAAATCAAAATCCGTTCAGAATTGCACTGTCAGTCGATTTTTGTCCAAAAATGTGCTTTCTCTCCCACTTTGCGGCTTAAAAAAAGTTAATTTAATTATGTCTAGATATGCGGCGCGTCAGTTTGTCCTACCTGATCAGCGGAGTAAGAGGTTAATTGTTTAAGAGATACAAGTAAGCCGAGAGAATCGAAGTGCGCTTGTTCATCGATAGAAATAATTTTCTTGCTAAAATAGTGCATGCTTAGCAATATAAAATAATTTTTCCTGATCGAAGTACGCATGCGTGGCGATTTAATTAGTTTTTTAAAGAAAAGGCCAGCATTGGACACAGAATACATACATGGAAAGATGTAAATTGTAAATCGCGTCTGCAACATTTGCAGCCACGATACGTGACGATACGTGTCCTAAGTAGAGAGACCCAGGCTCTTGTATCAGAGAAGTCTGTTCTTCCGCACTAGTTCTTTTATGAACCGACCCATCTTCTGTTCTTTTAATCATTAAAACTTTAGTCCTTCGTACCATCGAAATATAGAGCCTGTAGTTTCAAACCTGCTGGGCACTGCTTGCGCTGAAGAAATTTGCGCATCTTTTTCTTCTCTCGCCTGTCTTTGTTTTTATCAATAATAAATGCTTTAAACTCATGCACTTGATTAGATATATCGCGAAGAATAGAAAAAGCAAGATATGCTGCACTTCTGTCTGTTATGCTATATCTATCACAGGCCCTTGAGAAAGTCGGAAAAGACATTCCGGTTTAGTTTCCCTTCGCATCAGTTGCCATCCATGCCTCGTCAGCACAATCTCCGTCTAAAGTATTGTGACTTTCAGCATCGTTATCTTCATTTCAAATATATTTATCTTTATTATACTTTGATCATTGATCAGAAATTTTACTTTCTATAATAACCGTACTATTTCCTCTGTTACTCTATTTCTCAACTGCTTTGTGACGTTTTTTATTAATGAAAGTTTCATTATCGTAGACATCGCGTGTACGCTTTGTTTTCAGTTGAACAGCGTGTGATGAATCTGATTATATCTGTATTGCTCTAGAGCTGCTTTAATCTAAAAGGAAGTCTTTTATTGTTTTTAATAATAGGTTTTCTAAAGAACAAGTGCATTGTGTCTCTAAGCATTTGCAAGCAGCTACGTCAAATAATCTTCCTGCTTCTTGAAGGTATGATTTAATCTTTTACTTGAACGGGGATTTATCCATGCCATTAAGAAATGATTTTCTCATGCTATTAATATATTTAATATTCTGTCTCGATTAACCACAGGAATCTAATTCTTTTCCCATATTTCTTCCAATTTTTCGCCTACCAAGTTTTAATGCAGTATTCAGATTTTGCAGGCAGCCAATCAAATAAGCATACCCCATTAAATTCAGACATGTAGGAAGTCTCACATGACCGAGGTCACCATAAACTCCAAAAATATTTCTTTCTACCTTTCACGTAATTTTAGTTATTCTTCGATAACGTACAATCCATCAGTCTAAAAGTGTAAGGATTGTACACTTGACCAGAAAATACTTGAGCGTACAAAAAAAGGAAAGATGATGCAATAAATAACGAAAAAAATAATCTTCAAAAAATATTAAGTACAACTTACCTACTAATAAACTATATGCTTTGTGTCAAGAACAAGTGACGTAAACCTTACTTGTTAATATATTAATGTACTAAACTTCGCAATAACGAAAAAAAATAATTATAGGAAAAGGTAGACTTAGTTTGAATACATCAGACTTCTCTAGAATAACAATTTATGCGTTTCCTAGGGAAATTTTACTAGTAATTACATTAGTAATTAATTAGACTAGTAATTCATTTATTAACTTAAACAAAAAATTAACACTTCTGGTACTCACCTTCATAGGAGAAAACTTTCAGAGATGTAAGTCACAGGAAAGAAAGAAACAGAAGCTAACAAATCTTGCATTTTTCATTTTTCTCAAGAAAATGTTATCACATTTTTGGTCATAATTCAGTGAAAAATAAAGTTTCTTGAAGTTTGTTGGTCTTATTTTAAAGGTTGTATTTTGAAGAAAAGCGTGTGATTTTTTCCAGGTTTTTATTACATATTTCGCAGATTTCAGTGCAGTTTAAAATTAGGAGAAAAGTCATACGCATGTAGTACAAACTCTAATAGGCAAGAATCATCAAAGTTTATAAAGATATTAGATATATATCAGGATAAACTACTTATAGCATACAAAAACTTTTAGTCCCCGTGTATTTTTCAAATTCAAAAAAATTAATTTTTTCGACCCACACTGTTTCGGATATCCTCAGTTAAATCATTGGTTAACTGTCAGCGGGTTAAATGTAATGCCATAGTTAAGCGTCGATTATCCTGTCGCGCGTTCCATCACGTTTTTGGAGGTCCCGGTTATCTAACCAGATAGTTCGTTTCGAAATAACTCCTATTTTACCTTTAACCATTCGCGTGATTGGCTACTTGTCGGTCAAGTGAAAATTAAAGCAATATGGCCGTGTGCGCTAAATCCAAATAAGGTTCAGTCCACGCTCGTGTCCACAGTAACCTAAAAAAGTGAATTGGTATGTGTTTTTGTTCCTGTTATATTTCTGTTTTATTCGTGTTATTTGTGATAAGATGGAAGAAAATAAAGTGAGATCGTCTAATTTTCATCCTAATCCTCCTTTGATTTGATTTAGCAGATCATTTACACAAGCTTTTCTTAAGCGAAATCTCGTTTGAAAATCAACGTCGTCTAAATTATCAAAAAAATCACTCTTTCTTTGAAAATTCGCGGTCTTCTGCGGATAAATTCAAAAATGTCTTCTTCCACTTCGTCATCAGACGACCTCAGAACTTCTTCCAAAAACTCCATATTTCAGTTATGTGTCAGTTATGTGTCTTGTCAAAAAAGTTAAATAAAAAAATTGGTGAGTTTGGTTGTTTAAAAATTTTCGCTCATTCATTTTTTTTTAGTATCTTGTATAGTTTGACCGCAAAATGCAATTAATTTTTTAGTATTTTTTCATTGAATAAAAACAGAATCGCTGGTCAAAATGGCTGACTATCGAACTCGATCTTTCTTTTTGATCCTTAAAAACCTGTGCCAATGCGTAATCCGATCCACGAAAGTCAGTTTCTACAACAACAAAAAACGAATACCTTCTGAATGAAGATAAGAATGTAAAAATGTATTTATCCACAATTTACGAATGTACAAATCCTTTTACTCTGTAGGTTTGTTCTAATTTCAGAAAATTTACCAAATTTTCCAGAAGTTCTTGAATCATCAACTAACGAAATATGTTGGCCATTCCCTGGTGGAGCTCTGGCTGTGACTTGTGTAACGTATTGAAAATCACATCACAGGCAGAGTTCTAGTTAGGTAATAGTTCAGAATCACATATTCTCATGGCAAAGGAAAATCAAAGGGATGAACTTTTTTGTGTATATAAATAATAAATTTGATTTTTTTGTTCCAGACATGAGTTTACTCGACTTTGGAGATCCATTACTTCCTTTGGAGGCGCCGTTTGACTACGCATTTACTTTAGGCACCGGAGAGGGTTTGTCGGATCTCTTTGACTTTGATTTGTAGAAGTAACGAATATCTTTCGAAACTGCTCCGAGTTCGTCTCCAGGGAGTTTCACACGAACGCTCCTCGAAAAGCAATTTTGTACTTACCGGAAGTACCTTGCTAGCGCCGACTTTGCGATTTTTCGGTAATTACGTCTGGAAGTTGTACCGTTAAAAAATTACGGCTGCTGTTTATATTTCTAGGCTTTGGTATAGTTCAAGTATTACGTAACGCCTTAGAAGGAATGGGGTCAGTTTTAGCGTTAAGCTAATATAAAAGAAATGTAGAAAAAATGCTAACTATAATCCCCAAAATATTGTCATAAAAACTCGTTATGAAATACTTGAACGGCCCCTTTACAAAAGTGGCACTTTAGAAAAAGGGCCTTGCGAAGCATCAAAATGACTTAGGAGAAAAACTCAGAATTAAATTACATATTATTCAAATTAGGGAGAGCAGGTATATACTTACTTCATAGAACATTGTCGACAAAAATAAGGGAAACGGATGATGTTTCGAATTCAAAAGATTTGCTTGTAATACTTACTTCATTGTTTTAGAAAAAATTTCTTTTCTACCTAAAAATTGAAAAAAAAATGATACAAAACCTTGTTCCAAAGTAAAAAAAAAACGACAAAAAATTCTCCTTGTTTAGGTTTTAATGAAAAATAGCGTCATTGCTGTGAATTGGCGTCATTTCTTTGTTCCGGAACCGCAAATCTCACGAGACATATCACGTGATTGATGAGATGCTAGCGCCCTCTGGAACTCTTCGGTGCGAACGCTAAGCTACCCTTGGTGCAATTTATGTAATTTTTTTCCGCGTTTGCAACCGTAAATACTATTGCGTCTCAGAAAATATGAACAAATACAATTCGGCAGAATAATTAATTAAAATGTGTAATAGTAGTTAATTCAAATTTCTTTGCGATTCTTTTCGGGCAAAGTCTGCTAGATTCCCAAAGATTCGAGATATCGAATCAATGTATCGATATCCGGTACAAAATTGATAAAAATCAGAATGAATTGTTGAGATATAAACGTACTAGTATACTAAAAATGATTGTAAATAAAGATTAATAATGAAGAAAGGAGAAAGAAAAGTTGCAAATTTTTGGTTTGAAGTCAAATTAAACGTGGAACAAAATTTTTCAACTTTTAAATAAATGCAATAATGGCGTACCTCACGCACAACTCGGTACATGGTTTGTACACTATTAAATGCATTTCTATGGCAATACTTATTCTGACTAGGTGATTAGCTATTAACAGTACCTCAGCTGTGCCTATGCAAAATATCTATGAACGTAAGAGTGTATTGTCGGAGTATAAGCCTGCCGGGCATGGGGAACCAAATTCTTGTGCATTGACTTCACAAAAGTAGAGCCTTTTTCTGTCGTAAGTATGACATAGTGCAAAAACTGTCCAAGCGCGGCGCATGTGTTTTATGCGTAGCAAATGGTTGCAATACACGGCGATACATTGTTTTTGTACTTAATTGTATTATTTACTTTCGACAAAATATGTTTTTTTTTTTTCGGTGCAGAATTTCATGTGTGAAACGTTTGATTTGTATGTGGGCGCATGGCATTACTCGGTTGTCGTAGCAACCACATTTGAGCCAAAAAAGCATCTCATATATAAACATGTCCCCGTTGGTACTATAGCAGTTACGGAACATGTATTTCCGACCATGACATATATTAAGATACAGTGTAAACCCACTGATAGCCGAAATCGCTAGAAACTGGGAGCCCCTCCCGTTCCTTCCACCATTTGTCCTGATCCGCTAATTAGTGTTTTTGATGTTGTGCCTCAGCTGGCAAGATGTCTGCACGTCAAGAATGAAGTAAGAATATCAATTTTATGGAAAGAAGCTTGAATTTTTATTAATTTCACAAAAAATTATTTTGTACTATAAGTGTATTTGGATATTATTATTTGTTTTTCAAAACCTGTTCAATTACAGAATGAAATCTTTACAATAAAAGTTTCGATTTTATTATTTAATTTAATAGCTTTTGATAGTAATGTCCAAGTACACTAATGATGCCTTTTCACGTAGGCCTGTTATGAATTAATCGTTGAACTAATTTGACACATCGAGTTCGTATCTGGGTTCTCCACCAGTCAGATTTCCCATAAACCAACAAGTAGTGCAGACATATTAGATTTCCCACACCCAGCTTCAAATACCTGAGATGCGTGCGTCACGAGAGACAACGCCGTTGTGTACAAAACGTTTTACGTCATATGAATTCGCTTCACCACTAAAAACGTTAGAGAGGTCTCTGTTTTTCCGTCTTCCGGTTTCACTGATTCGACAATTGACGGGTTTGCACTGTGCTAAATAAAATTTTCAAACAAGCTTTGATGAACCTGTAATTAATAGAATCATGCTAATAAAACTGGTTTGTCAATTCGCCCTAATCTGTTTCAAACCGTATACATTAGCCGACATCTTCGCGAGAATGTAGGACAATAATAAAATAACCCTTATAAAACCATTTTGATTTCAACAGAGCAATTTCAAACATTAAAACAGGTTAAGTAATCGCATGTTCCGTCGATTAGTGGTGGCACATTTTTACTCGTGAGATTTTCGTTGACGTTAGTCCCTATCTATGTTAGACACCTTTGCGGCCGACGAAACAAAGCTAATTTATTCTTCCGATTCATAAATATTCAATTTTACAATTTTACGTGTATATGCGTGCATAATATAATATAATATGCATCATGTAAGCTTTTCATAATGGCTATTGCAAACAATTGATAACTGTTCAATCGATTCGTGAATAGTTTGTAATATTTTAATACTTTGGGACTTATTGTGACAGCACGAATTTCAGGACGTTCTTACGACATTCTTACAACAGTTTCTATGCCCGTATTTTTAAGGTGTCTGTTACATAGCATGACAACGTAAATACATCCTACAGCCACGAACATAGATTTTTCGTAACAATGTCGTAAAGACGTCGTCAACATTTGTGTACAGGAAAATACATTTTTTGGTTTTCAAAAATCCACAGGGCCTAAACGTTTACGTACACATGCGAAGAGTAATTTAGACTAAAAATTTGAATACAGTAAAAAATCGAGCTATCACAAGCGCATTAAAGAGAAGGTATTTCTACGACATTCGTATGGAGAATAGGCCAAGGGAGCCTAAAGTAGTGTATATAGAAAAAATAAGCACATTCTCAGATGAAGCTAGAGTTATAAGTTAGTTATACTACGCCATGTCCACTTTTTGACAATTTGGAACCATTATTATTTTGAAGCCTACTAAGTATTGCACTTCGTTTCTAAACCAATTTACCCTGAAATGTACTCACTAAACTGTTGCAATAAATAATTAGAATAGTGACGTTAATTAAAAGTTATAATCATATTACGCCATGTTCTTTTTCGCATTATTATAAATGGAAAAGTTCAATTTCGTAGCGCATATTTTTTATGGGTAAACTCATTTTAATTTAAGGGATAACAATTTGCAAAATAAATTTAATCTTAAAAGTAACCATCAGATAATTACTCAAATATAAATAATTTTAGAATAACTCATTTAATTCAAGGTATGCAGTACAATAGATTAATGTAAACTATCATTCTGTTCAACTTTTAAGTTTAAATTTTTATTATGAATAGTTAAATTAAAAGTATTTTTGGAGCATAGTGTACTATATAATTCTGAGAAGAAATGATTTATTTGAATCTCATATTACGCTATGTCCAAAACTAATTTTCCACATCAGCTAAGACACATTTATAATAATATTAATATTTGTTATTTTTGACCGATAATCATATTTTGAAATTAATCGAGATTTTATTAGAGTATACTGTGGTTAAACCTTGAACCTCATTTTCTCAGTTTGGCAGTTAAGGGACATGGCATCGTATAACTTTATGCCGACGATATGACCTTAAAATAAATTAAACAAAATTGAATAATTAATTATTTTAGAAATTTTTGCCAGTTTATAAAATAATAATTGTTTCATGATAAAAAACTTTATTAAGATGCTGCCATATTACCATAAATTTTGAACAGCAGCACGCTCGGGAAGTTCGGGCGCGTGTACTTCGTCCGAAAACGTGCTCGTTTTTTGTGATGTCAATGCATAAGACTATTGCTTATTTTGTATATTTTCGATTGGCATTCATTTATCTCTACCAATGATAAGTCCTCCTGAACTTGTGATAAAAAATGTTTAAATATATTTTTTTAGGAAAATGAAAAATAAGATGTTCTTTTTTTCTTTTTGAACTTTTTGACATAAAAATTTGTACTAAGCATTTCTGGAAATATATTGTACATAAAAAATAAAAAAAACATAGGCAGCAGCTTAATGTCCATGTGAAAAAGTCCGCGTGGATGTATACGTGAAAATTCGGATGGTATTTTGGATCAGTCCACATGGAAATCTACGTAGAACTTCAGATATAATTTTTAAACTGTAAATATCTTGTCAACCGTAAGAGATAGGAAAAAATGGATATCATTTTTAAATTTTGGGTACTTTTCGTACTTTTAAAACATATCATATTCTACAGGTCTAATGGTGGTTTGAATATTTCAAGAAAAAGGAAACCAACCCATAAAGTACCATCTGGAAAGCCACGTCACAACATTAAAAGCATAATTGGTCCAAGTCTTTTTTGGGAAAATTTCTTCCATTTTGATAAACTACAAGAAAAAATACCATTTTTTGAAATTCACCTTGACCTTTTTTCAATGTAAATGGTGCAGAGATAGCATTATTTCGAGATTAGTATGATATGGCCTTCAGAGCATGTCATGTTTACTCGATTTCTACCTTACCGAATTTTTTCCCCGAACTCCTGTCCACACAAAATAAGGTATCGAGTTGAAAATTTGGGAACTTCAATCAAAAGCCCCAAGGAAGGTCTAAATGATAATAATTAATATATATATATATCACGCGTTTCTTATATTCAGGCTAGTGTAACATCTTTTAGAATGATCCGATTGCACTTTAATTATAGTGTTTGGAAAGCTCGTTTCATGTACTTTAAGACTATTGTAATGGTATATTTATTTTTTTTGTAAATCAAAATTGAAATTGATTTTTTGAAAAAAAAAACCATATTTAAAACAATGTTACTTCTATTTTAAAAAATAGCTTTTTTATACTATTTGAAATCATGTAGAATAAAAAGTGGCCGCAAATTTTCTCTTACTCAAATTTAGATTTTTACGCTCATTCTGAATCAAATAAAATGTGTGAGATGAAATATATAACGTAATTTATATATTTATACACATATAATCATCTCAACAAAGTTAAATATAATTTTAGGGCTCATTAGACCTGACAGTATGCATACCCGAACGCTGCGGAAGTATGCGGTGTGGTACCCTCCAGCGTAAAAATCTAAATTTGACCAAGAAAACATTTGCGGTCCACTTTTTATTCCACATGATTTCAAAGAGTGTAAAAAAGGCTATTTTTTGAAGGAGAAAAAAAAAGTTTAAATATGGGTTTTTTAAAAGTCAATTTTAATTTTGTTT
>NC_046657.1:182459165-182464191 GCF_010883055.1 Belonocnema kinseyi
TGAAAAGAGCTTTACAAAACACTATAATAAAAGTGCAATCGGATCGCTCTAAAAGAAGTTACACTCACGTGAAGGTGAAGAAACGCGTGAAAAAGTGAAAACTTCAGGCCCCTGTATATTGCCAAGCGGTTATAAATGAACCTATGGTTTGGTGGATTAATGTAGGCCCACTAAGACTATATTCCTGTCAAGTTTCAACCCGATAAAAAAAATTAATTTAAGGTGGGAACACTTGACGCATTCTGCGTCGATATATATATATATATATAATTTATAATTATAAACATTTAATATAAGACAACTTTTCCTTGCTGCCTTTTATTCGATGTCCCAAACTTTCAACTCGATATCTTAGTTAGTTTGTGTAGACAGGAGTTTGACAACAAAGATTTCGGTAAAATAGGATTCGGATAAGTCTTACATGGTCTTAAATCTCTCATTTTTAAATTTTTTTAGAAAATTTGCAGAATAAAATACTACCTGGATTTTCTGAATTAAAAATATGTTGTTCTATCCTATTTAACAGCACAGTTGCTCTCGTACAAGTTGCCTACTTCACTGCGCGTTCATTAGACTCGACTATAGCTAATCACCTGGTTACGATGTATTCATCGTAGGAATGTAAAAAAAAGTTGTGTCTCACAGTATGCTAATCATGCAAATTAAAGAGTGCTTCAAATGTAGAACGTGGAATCTATTTAATGGCCTTACACCGTTTATGATCAAATGTAGAATACCAAGCAAATTTATTCTTTTAATTAAATTGTCACGTGAACAATTTTATTTTCATCTCAAGTTCAGAATTTTGGCACTGCCAATAACTGCATTATATGTACAGTCTTGTTACTGTTATTCATATGTACAGTCTTCTTACTGTTATTCATGTCTTGTTCGGGATCTGCAAGAAAGATTAAACCGCTCGAGCGGCGCGAGTGCAGTTGATTTTTCTGGCTGATTATATGTTTGTAGAGTAAGTGCAGACTTAGGAAATCGAGCCAATCCAAATTAATTTCGCACGTCCCTATTTCTGTCCATTCAATATCTTATACATGCATTGAAATTATATTTCTTCCCGTGATGCACAGAAAAGTGTTTGGAATCTCACATATTGATATTCAACGTAAAATGTTCATTTCATTAAGATATACATTCTTTTTGATAGCACTATTGTAAAGAAAACTTGATTCTTAATAAATTTTAAACGTGGCATATTTATATTGAAGGTATTGTTAAAAAGGGTAATGATAAATCGCTTGTAGGTCCGAGAGAGGGAGCTCCTCGCTGATTCTATCTGGTGTGGAGTGTGGAGACGAACTCAAACCGTCATGTACAAGATGCGAAAAAACTCTTAAAATATATCGTCACGTGTAAACAGATAATTAATATTATACTGTAAAAAATTGTCTAGGGATCTTTCAGAATACATTGCCATTTTTAGAGAAACAACATTGTATTTTGCGCGGCAAACGAAGTCAGTCTAGGCTTAATATTTTGAAATCGATCAAAAATTTTGTATTTGAGAATAAATAGTTTTCTATGAAGTCACGAATAACCGGCTGTATCATATATATCTTTTTCACATTTCTGTTTTTTAACTACAGAAGATATCACTGAAATAATGTAAAGGGACAACAATTTTTTTTAAATAATACAATTTTAGTCATTTTCAACTTTGAATGTAATCAGGAACAGAGCTTTAGTACTCTCATTAGATTTTAGCGTGGACACTACTACACTATACATTCTAAGTTAAAAATTAATAAAGTTGGATTATTAAATAACATACAAACTTAAATGGTCCAGACCACAGTGGCTTGATGGATTCTTTTCTCGACGTTTCCCAATATTTGTACGACACTTTTTTTTATTTAAAAATTAACAATGCGAAAAGAAATATATGAGTTGTTCAGTAATGCTTGACGTTATAGAATACCATTTGCCTTAAAAAGTTCCAATTAACTTAAAGATGTATCTGAACCCTTCGTCGGTGATAAAAAAAAACCCTCTCTAATACAACACAGCGGAAGTATTGTTGTCTCATCAACACGGTATCGTGCCTCTGTACACGATCTTCGGGCATGTTTTGATTATGTAACGATCAAGGGGTTGTATGTGTGCGTGTACGTATGCATGTGTGTATGTGTGTATGCATGTGTTAAAAGTCAAAACATTTTTACACCATTTTAAACTTTCTTTTAAGGCATATAATAAACTTCCTATAATATGTTTTCACTTTTAGACATTTTATACCGAGTCGTCTCATTCGGCGTGTGAATGAAGAAATTCAGGACGATTCTATTTGAACCTGGATATGTATTTTCTCCGGAAGTCCCTTAAGGATGTACCCTAATGTACAATTTAGAGTACGTCCAAAGCCATAGTGCCTACATCCTTACTATCAACACACACACAAACACACAGACACGTACGCATTTAAAACACTTTAAGAATTGTAAATACTTTACATACACGCGTACTCTTGTAAGGTCGTATTGAAGAATTAGCAGCGGACGAAATTACGGAGATGAAGTGATAACGAGACCCAGTACAGTTATCATAGGTCAACTATTGATTAGTTATTTTTAATTATTATTATTATTATTATTATTATTATTATTATTGAGCCATTAAAGGAGAGAATGTTAGTTTATACCGTTACTTATTATGTATTTGCCTTTTAGTAAAAAGTCCCGTGAATCATCGCCTCCTCTTTTTTCAGGATTTCTTCGTAAAGTTGATACAGTGTCCACGTAATCGATTGTTAACAATTTGAGAAGATGGAAACAGGCATGATTGAATGAATGTTAGTTAAATCCTGAAATATCGATCATAAAGTATAATTTATGTGCCAGTATGTGCTCATTTTTATAAATTATCAATTTTTATAGTTTTTATTTATAAAATTAATTTTTCACCGAACATAGTTTCTCATAATTTTGAATTAATTTTTTTTCTTGTTTAACTTATTTGAAAAGCACATAATATGTAATAATTTGAAAAGAAATGTATGAATGAGTTTAGATTTGTATATGTAAAAATTAATAATTCCCAAATATGGCAAATTATACAAATTTGATGAAGGATACTTGAAAACTTGTTATTTACTTGAGTCTTATACCTTCCAACAAAAAGTCGAGAGCCTGATCATTGAAAAGCCACGGAATCAAATTAACAATGATCACTTCAAGTAATCTAAACATTCAATGCGCTCTCGGATGGCTGTTGTAAGATACCTGAATTCTGAAGGGGGCAGTATATTCGGCGGTTAATCGTGTCCTCTGCTACAGTCAGTGAAAAAATGTCATAGACATTCGGTTCAGTTCGCTTTTAATCATTCAGTATTTAGGTTATGCATTGCGTAATCAGGCATTACGATAATGTCGAAGGAAAATAAGAGGAAGCGTTTATTTTTCTAAGAAACACCTAACTTTTAGAATAAATTTAATCACGTGCCTCAAAACAATCTATTTTGCAGAATTGATGTTTTGACCGGGAAATTCGATTAAAATGGCCACCTTGATATATGTACGGACATACTTAAAAATTAGTACTTCTATAAAGTTCGATTATCGAGCACTAAATGTTCACGTTTATTATGACATAATACAACCAAAATTGCAAAAATACAAAAAAATGATTGTATACGAAACTCCAAAGAAATGATTCACATGGCCCTGATTGTTCATGGTTTGGCGAGTACCGAGATTGTACGAAGGAGATAAAGGGTACCCCTGAAACGACTTCTATAGCGGGACTGCAGTGTATTTAAAAGTCTATTAGTCAGATGAAGCTTCAGTGACCGGCTCCACAATTGAGTATCCCCATGCAAACAAGACGTAGATTCATTCTAGCGCGTTTAATTTAATTTTTAATGCAATGTTTGTTTTTAACTCGTGCACAAATCCAGTTTTTATCATTTCTTTATCAAATTTAGAGGCACAACTCTTTACAGCCTTCCTGTTATTACAGAGATAAAACTTTTAATCCTCATTTAAAATAATTCAAACAATTATTTTCCGAGCTAATGCATAATTCGTCCCACAAAATGTTTGAGCCTTTCTTTTTTTGAGGAAAATTTGAGCAAACAAAAAATTCCTTTGAACAATTTATTCAAAAAAAAATATAGAAAAGTTTTCTGCACAGGCTTTTCAACAGTAAATCAATAGGTATAATTATGTGAACGCTAAAGCGTCCGACTCCGATGCGGCCATATGCGTCAACGCTTGGCATATATACGCATGAAAGATTAGTTGAACGGTCAAAGTTCAGCATTCACAGTTTTTGCTTACTCAAACTTTTCTCAATAAACAAAACGTTCAAACAGCTTGTGAGCGAATTATGCAATAGATTAGACGTTTTATTTATTTATTTTTACAAATAAAGTTACCAAAAACTGTAGATTTGAGCACGAGTCGAAGACAAAAATTTACTTTGAAAAAAACTAGTTTTGTGCAATTAAAAAATAAATAAAACAGCTGCCATTTTCTTGTGAACTGAAAAAGTTTCAGAATGTAATTCTCTGCGATAATGTTTTGAAATTCAAAATTTTCAATTTGGATTTATATTCTTTGGGGGCCAACTCCGCGGGGCGAAAATGAATCTATGTCTTTTTCTTGCATGGGGTCACTCAATCCGCAGTCACTATCACTGGAAGAGGACATCAGCCATGTAGAATTCCATGTTACCGAAGCCCTAGAAAAATATGAAATAACATTCCCGTTCCATCAAATGTTATAAAGGTCGATCTTGAACGTGAAGCATGAACTCATGGTGGCTCGTCTTTCGTCACGTAGATCAAAAATATTTACACGAAAACCTGCATTAATATGAGTACGCATAATAGCTATAGTCATATATTTTTTTCTATGCAATCTTTATTTGTTTTGACCTTCAAGCAACATATACGGTGAACTATATCCTCAGTTATAATCAGGCCCTCTCAACTGTTTTGGGCATCACCAATTTACACAGGACGAAAATCAGGTTTTTTATAGTAAGAAGCGGTGTCAAATCAGTTCTTGACGAT
>NC_046657.1:182464291-182499795 GCF_010883055.1 Belonocnema kinseyi
CCCAGAAAGTGACATTTGCGAAATTTCAACGGGCACATTTACCAAATCGTTCTCTTAGGCAAATAAATTTACCAATGTTTTTGTATTTGCAACAAAAAATTTTTGTAGCCCTTGCTCTAACCATTTTTATTTCTTATGGAGTTTAACATGTAAAATGTTTCCAATTTTTTACTTCTTCGATTTTGGTCAGGAAATTATAAGTCAATTTATTTGAAATTTTACATGTTTGATCTCTTGTCAGTGAATATTGTAATTATCGAATTTTTATATCTCAGAAATGTTTTGCAAAAGTTTTAGGCATATCAAAAATCGCATAAAACCGCCTTATTTGTAAGCTTAGTGTAAGCCTCAGATATACTTGTGTAACTTGATATTTTGAAGAAACATTTTTGAAATTATTGAGAACAGAGTTCTAGGAAAAAAATGAATAAACTTTTTATTTAATTGCGAAAAGAGTAAGAAAAGCTGATGAAAATTTGCACATTTAAGTTGAACACCGACTGAAGGGACTGCAGGTGGACGGCTGCAAAAAAAGTTGACCCTCGGTCGGACGTCTCATTGTGCTCCGTATTTGGTGGGTCCCAAAATACGGTCACTGACAATGAGTAGAAAGGCGGAGTAATAATAAGTTAATAAATCTATAACTGCTCCCCGGATCAAACCTGTAGCTGGTGTTAGGACCAATGATCCGGCAAAAGTCTCGTGCACCCTTAGGACACGGAGCGACCCAAGGACGACCGCCTTCTGCATTTTTCCCGCAAGTGTTTGAGTATATTGATCACACGCAGGGATGCTTTTCAGGCTACCAACCAGTGAAAGCTTGGTACCTCCAAGAGCGCCGATGATAAGGACGATTAGTTTAACAGAATATTCCGGGTAAAATCATCGCAATTCCCTCATAAGGTCTCTATACCTCTCTTTCTTTTCATTCTCCTTGGCTATGATGTTTTTGTCATCTGGTGGCAAAAATTCGATAACGAACATGGTTCGCTTCTCGAAGTCAAGAAGAACCATGTCAGGCCTCGAGTGTGCAACAGAAACAATTGTTGAGAATATAAAGTTTCAGTATATGCGGCACTTTACATTCTCGACAATTGACTCGATTTCCCTAGGAGCATTTAGAGGAGCGATATTAAGGTTAATGCCGTAAGAGTGACAGCGATGGTAATAAAGCACTCTTAGTGCCGCATTGTGCCTTTGGGTGTAGGTTGTTCCCGCATGGGTTGGACAACTAGATAGTATGTGTAATAAATATTCAGGGTGTGCATGGCACGCTCTGCAACTATCATCGGGAAGTTCTTGGCTTAAAATGTGGCGACGGTATGTTAAGGTAGAAATGACACCGTCTTGACATGCCAAAATGAAACCCTCCGTGCCAGACTTCAATCCGGGTGATTTAAGGAAAGCAAAAGTTGGCTCACACGACATTGACTGATCCTCCACATTTCTGTGGAAGATGCCGTGCATTCTCTTATAGAGGAGCTGTTTACGAAAGTTGTTCTCTTCTCCTTTCTTAACTCTCTCAGCCTCGACTTCCGATATTTTCCACTCAGCTTAGACTGGGCATTATTTACCCGAGCAAAGTTTAAAGTCCAGTATCTCTAGATTAAAATAAGGTATCGGGATCAATTTTTTTTTAGTGTAGCTAAGAGTCTCAAGAAAATGACTATTCTACAATAAATAAGATTAATTCAAAAGATGGTACCGATATATTCAGAAAACTAAAAGAACTTTTCAGTAAAAACGTTTTTTCGCATTTTTTTGTTTAACAGCTTGTAGAATAAAGAAAGTATTTTTAACTGTAACAATTGTGGAGTGCGAGAGTTGAAATTTGAGACCTTGAAAGCAGTTTTTTGTTTTCTTAAAAAAAAACCTATTTGTCCGGCTCAACGAAAATTGCCATATTTTGACATTTATAATATAAATGGTTTCTTGTGTATTATCTTTTTCATCTTAATGTCTGTATACAGGGTGCTACATAAAAATATAAATCAACCATGTATTTTCAAATTCACACCATTTATTTATAAAGAAACATCAGAATAACAGGTTTAATAGGTTTAACAAGATAAGCATTTTTTAGATCTGTGTTCTCGGCAGATTGGCTTTTTACAAGACGTACAGAAAAGTTTCGTATTTCTGTCGAGACTGGACGGACAAGAGTGACAACGCTTTGGCTTTTCAAGTACATTTGTTTGAAAATCGTCGCGTGGATCTGCATTTCTGGCCTTTCTTCATAAGGCAACAACTCATGAATCATCTCCCTCAAAAAAGAGAAAAATTTTGAAGTGTCACCTTCGGCTGTTAAGGCCCGACTGGCACTAGTCGAATGATGAAATAGTAGTATGCCCCCCCCCCCCAATATTTTTTACGCACACTCATTGGGACTTTTCATTGCCGCATTCTAAAGATGCAGCGAACCGAAAATATCGTCCGGGTAAAATTAACCCAGTCTAGGCTGAGAGGGTTAATCCGGGGTTTCAGGAGTGAGTACTCGAGATAGATAAGATTTGACGCATTTTGCTCACCCATAATACTGAAGTTAAGTCCGAGTGTTTCAGCAGCCTCTTCCGCTGCTTTGTACAGAAACGCTCCTTTGCCCACTTCTTCGTGCTTCCTGACCATTTTGAGAAAAAGGTCTCTTCCATTTGCGACTCTATGTGATGTACCCAGAATAATCCTGTTGTGAAGGCATTCAAGATTCAATATTCCGTGACCACCTAGACGGCGTGAGATGTAGAGTCGCGGAACAGAAGACTTAAGATGCATGCTTTTGTTCATATCCATACATTTTCGTGATGCGATATCGAGGGATCTGAGCTCGTTCGTCATCCATGGAACCACCCGAAATTAATAGAGTACTACCGGGACGGCAAGCATGTTCGTTGCAGATACTATGTTCCTCGCCGACAGATCGGTAGACCAAATCTGCCAGATGAGACGTTTGTATCTGCTTGGGAACGTATCCTTGATAGATGTTACATCCTGAATGCGGCCCTGTGGCACGCCCAGGTATGTATAAGTCTCTCCAGAGCAAAGGTGTCGTATAGCGCTTCTATCGACGAGCTCAGGGTCTTCAGGGATGCCATTAAGTGTTCCTCGCTTCAAATAAACCTTGGCGCAATTGTCTAGCCCAAATTCCATTCCTATTTCCTAAGTATATCGTTAGACAATCCCTTGAGCTAGATGTAGTTGCTCTTTGTTTTTAGCATAGATCCCAATGGGCATAAAATTTAGCGACAACTTTACGACATCCTATGTACATGTCGTCAAGTCGTCTTTACCATATCGTAAATATGTCTTCTGATTTGACGATGTCTTTACGATATCGTAAATACGCTGTAACGACATGGATACAGGATATCGTAAAGTTGTCTTAACAATGTCGTAAAGACGTCGCCAAATTTTGTGCCCACTGGGATCCTAAGATCGTCCATGTAAAATACATGAGTGACCTTGTACTTTCAATCTGCAGGTTTGCCGCAAAAGTAGCCGTCGGAATGGCAAAGTGCTAGAGATAGTGGTAGTAATGTGAGACAGAAGAGGAGTGGGCTCATGATGTCGCCCTGAAAGACACCTCTCTGAAAGATGACCTTGTTAGTTGTCACACGATTTTGTCCAGATGAGATAGTAAATCTGGTTTTCCAAGGTGGCATCAATCTCTCAATGCACCTCACGATTTGCGGATGAACCTTTAAACTTTCCAAAAGACCGATGATAAGGCTATGGTTCTCCCGACATCCTGCTACGCCTTTCTTTGAGCCGCATTTTTCATACATCTCTTGCCACACAGATGAACACAGTGAACCTATTCATAAAAAAATGGTCAAAATGTGTATTTGTTTATGAAAATCTTTAAAATAATTTTCATTTTCTGTCACTATCAAAAATATGATAGCATAGATTCGTTTGCAAGAAGTTTTGAATTAATTCCGCAGAAAAATCAAGCCTATTATCGAAAAAATGGTCAAAATGCGCATTTGTTTATCGAAATTGTTCAGCGTTTTAACCCATTAACGCTGAGGTGTTCAGATTTATACAACGCATTCTCTATTGCTAACGGTACGAAATTTTTTCTTCAAAATATTATCTCAGAGGTTTTCGAAGGTGCCCTTTCTATTGCCGGTGTCAGTCTTTTGTTATAACCCCTAGAAGATCCAATATGGCGGCCACGATTTAGGGCTTTAAAAAAGAACAAAGGATCCCGCACAAAATACCAACAAAAAAGCTTACGTCGTTTGGAACCAAACATTGCACTTCGATAAAACAATCAAAAATATGGAACCCGTGTCTTTTCATTTCTACAGAAGCCGTTTCCTAGGGGTGGGAACCACCCCTAACAAGCCACAAGTATGCTAACCCACCTAATTCTGGGAACAATAAGTTTAGTCGCATATTTTTCTTGGAATAATGAAGTTCCATGCCTCAAGTGGGTTAACCCAACTACCTGCTAATCCACATAAACCCAGAAATCACCCCTACCAAATCATAATCAGGCTAATCCACCTAACCCTGGGAGAAGCGAATTTAGTCGTTTACATTTCGTGAAATAATTGAATTCCACGCTACAAGTGGGCTAACCTTAAAATGAAATTTTTCAATTTAGCGTATTAACGCATAAACGCCGAGATGGTATGCCATCGTCCCTTGAAAATGTTATTTGAGGGGTTTTCGGGGGTTCCTTTTCGATTGGCTCAGTTTTTTGTTATAACTCCTAAAAGAGCGAATATGGAAAACAGTTAGGGCATAAAAAATTACTATTATGATTCATTTAATATTGTAAATTTACTTAGGATTTTCCAGCTTACTAAGGCAAGACTCAATATTTTCCAGCCACTTAAAGCTGGACTTGGGATTGTCCAGCTAATCAAGAAAGTACTTAATATTTTCCAGCCAATTAAGGCAAGACTTTAGATTGCCCAGCCAATTATGGCAAGCCTTTGCATTTCCCAGACAATAAAGGCAGGACTTTATCGTCCAGCCAGTCAAGACAAGACTTTGAATCATCCAGCCAGACAAGGCAAGACTTACGATTGCCCAGACAGTTAAGGCAAGACTTGGGATTTTCCAGCTAAGCAAGGAAGTACTTTATATTTTCCAGTCAATTGAGGCAAGACTTTAGATTGCCCAGCCAATCAAGGAAGAACTTACGATTTCCCATTCAGTTAAGACAAGACTTGGGATTGTCCAGCTACGCAAGGAAGTACTTAATATTTTCCAGTCAATTAAGGCAAGACTTTAGATTGCCCAGCCAATCAAGGAAAGACTTTAGGTTGCTCAGCCAATCAAGGAAATACTTTGAAATGCTCAGCCAATAAAGGCAAGACTTTGTATCGCCCAACGAGTCAAGGCAAAACTTTGAATCGCCCAGTCAGTCAAGACAAGACTTTGAATCGTCCAGCCAGTCAAGGCAAGACTTACGATTGACCATTCAGTTAAGGCAAGACTTTGGATTGTCCAGCTACGCAAGGAAGTACTTAATATTTTCCAGCCAATTAAAGCAAGACTTTAGATTGCCCAGCCAATCAAGGAAAGACTTTAGATTGCCCAGACAATCAAGGAAAGACTTTGAATTACCCAGCCAATAAAGGCAAGACTCTGTATCGCCCAGCCAGTCAAGGCAAGACTTTGAATCGCCCAGTCAGTCAAGGCAAGACTTTTAATCGTGCAGCCAGTCAAGGCAAGACTTACGATTGCCCAGCCAGTTAAGGGAAGACTTACGATTGTATGTCCAATGAAGGTGAAACTAATTGCTTGTTTTCTTATGGAAACGTTCGCGCTTCATGTCAAACGACCGTTGAAGAGACTTTCGTTTATGACTAGTAGGGTCATTATCATTTCTTTGCAAAGACCAGCAATAGTCGGCCATCATTCTTACATTGCATCGACCTTGATAATGTTGCTCTTTTTGGTGAAAGTCTTGATGAAAACGTTCGCCCATTTGTTCACTGAATGCTCCAACATTTTCTGGGAAATAATCCAAATGAGATTTGAGAAAATGTAATTTCATACTCATCAAACAACCTAATATTTTTAAATTCTTTAACATACTAGATACAATAGTTCTAAACTTTGGATCTCGATTGCTCCCTAAAAATTTCTGTACAACATTTGAAACTCAACCATGCATCCTTTTCAATAGATGTCATGGTTTTGATAAAGTCATCATCTTTGATAAGTTTTCTTATATCAGGCCCAACAAAAATACCTTCCTTAACTTTGGCATCACTTAAATGCAGAAATGTAGACCTGATATAATTGAAACATTCTCCTTCCGTGTTTAGGGCTTTCACAAATTGCTTCCATAACCCTAGTTTTATATGGAGTGGTGGCAATAGTACTTTCTTTCTGTCAACAAGACTTTAATAAACAACCCTGACCAACTGTCCACTCTAATCTGTCTGACCATTTCTCCGTTACCCAATGTTCATCCCTTGCACGACTTCCCAAAGGCAAAGAAAACAAGGGTATTTAATGTCTCCTGATTGTAAACCTATTATAAGATTTATCATTTTGAAGTCACCACAAATAAGCCAATTATGGACATAGTATTTTATTTTTGTCAGGAGTAATTGGAAAGTATCATAAGATTCTTTCAGTGTAGTTGAGTGACCTACTGGAATTGTAGCGTACTTATATCCAATATGTAATAGTACTGCTTTCAGACTTTCTGTAGACGAATCTATGAAAAGACGCCAATCCTCTGGGGTATATAAGTTTATTTTATATAAATTAATGAGTCCTTCGATATCATTACAATACACAATCCCACTGTCCATTGAAAAATACTTGAGAAACTCTTCTTCTCTATTTCTGTAAACAGTTACTCTAGTGCCAGGTAACAATAGTTTCCTCTCTTTGAGTTTTGAAGCGCAAAGCTCAGCTTTATCTTTTGGAAGATGAAGGTCACGTATAAAATCGTCGAATCCGTCTTGGTAAAAAAATTCAGGACTTTCATCATCTGATTCTTTCCAAGAAGAATCTTCAGTTGCATTAGGATCGTCAGTATCCATTGATTCGTGAATTGCTCGGTCACTTTTGTTTTCAGAGTGATCTCTAATACCAATCTTGGCTGGTGTAACACTTCTTACATCAGGGTAAAAGATCTTCTCAAAATACTTTTTAGAAAAACCTCCTGTTTTGCATAAGCAAAAGTAACAATCAATATCATGATCGTTGGGCTCACACCAAACAGGTGGTTGAATAACAGTCTGCATTTTGATACTTTCATCTTCCCAATTTGACAAACTTAATCTACAAGCATGACAAATTGAGGTTGGTACCCACTGTTTATCCAAATTTTTCATTTAAGTCCCATAACAGTTGAATTATGACGTTTTTATCGAATCATTAATTGATCGACGGTATTTCTCCGTTTCATACTTTCCACAAACGTGACAAAACGTATTAACTTTCTTAGCGCAAGGAGTTCTTGAACTCATTTTTTTCTTATAATGAACAGTAACGTGGAAATCCTAAAACTCACTATATACAAAAATCACGATCGACACGAAATGTAACCGCTAGACAGATTTCAAATACAAAAAGAATTTTATTACCCACGCACCCAACCGTTAGCCCGCCACACAAACCAGATCTCTAACACGAAAGATTTGTAGCAAAAAACGAATTTCATCACCTACGCATAACACGTCATAAAAGCGTCGCCAGCTCAGTGAGCCAGCCAGGGATCGAAGACTATCTGCGCCGTAGAACGCCGTGCACATACAGAGAATGTGAACATTAGAATGCACACAGAGTGCGCAGTAGCATTCCGCACAGTCCGTCTTCTTTTGTTTTATCAATGTGCGAAGTTTGTTTCCAAAAGATTGCACGCTTTTTTGTTGGTATTTTGTGCGGGATCCTTTGTTCTTTTTTAAAACCCTAAATTGTGGCTGTCATATTGGATCTTCTAAGGGTTATAACAAAAAACTGACACCGGCAATAGAAAGGGCACCCTCTAAAACCCCTGAGATAATATTTTGAAGAAAAAGTATCGTACCGTCAGCAATAGAGAATGCGTTGTATAAATCTGAACACCTCAGTGTTAATGGGTTAAAACGATAAAAAAATTTCAAATCACAATATTTTGGTGAAAAATAAAGATATCCTAATAAATCCAAGTAGGTTTGAAAGAGGAAGATTAGTACTTTCAAATTCCACATTAGCTTTTGTGGTAGACATTTTTCTTGTTTGGTTACATAACCCCAAAAACAGATAAAAAACGCATTTTTTACACTTTAAGGTTAAGATATCTTGAAAATCTGACGTACAGAAGCAATCTTTAGCTCGGATTCGGATACAGCGCATCAAAATCCTTTGGAAATGTTAGATCTGGTATCTGGCTTTAAAATTTGTCGGTCTGTGTAATTAACATTTTTTGGTCACTATGAAAAATATGATAGCAAGGAGTCTTAGGAAAAATATTTCAAGTTGATTCCGTAACAAAATCAAGCCTTTTCATCAAAAAATGGTCAAAATGTGCATTTGTTCATAAAAATTATCTAAATAATTAAAATTTTTGTTCATCATGAAATATATGATAGAAAGCAGTCTTAGGCAAAACATTTTTAGTTGATTCAGCAAAAAATCAAGCTAATCATTGCAAATCGCGAAAAAACGACTTTTGTTAATTAATTTGTTTATAACATTATTTAAAAAATGTTGTTACTTTAACACACTAATAAATTATTTGTTGTTAGTTTTTAGAAGAAATGGTCTCATGGAAAAGTTGAGCAAAAAAGTTGTAAGTTTGTTGTTAAATAACAAATTTCCGTTAAGTCAAAATGAAAATTTCACAGTTAAATGTTATACCTCGAAGCCTTACGGTCAATTCTAAAAAAGAAAAATCAAAATCCATTAAGAATTGCGCTGTCAGTCGATTTTTGTACAAAAAATGTGCCTTTTCTCCCACTGTGCAACGGGTCGATTGAATCAAAAAATTCGATCCGACGACAGTGCGCGTCGAACTTCGGTTTTCGACATTCGAGTAAGGGTCCAATTGAATTGAAAAATTAGAACCGACGATAGCACGCGCTGAAGATCGGTTTCGACATTCGAGCAACGGACCTTGATAATTTCGAAGCTCGCTTAGGAGCCATTTTTGTACAAATAACAATTAAATAATTAAAAAATTAAAATTAAAGACTTACAGTTGTACCCTAGCCAGTTATACGAAGGTATATTTGCACTTAAAATGTAGAGTTCACTTTCACAAGATAGAGGTTGAAATGTATTCTGAAGATCCAAAGAAAAATAGTCCTTCCAAGTTCCTGGGAGTCGGGCCCTTTTCTGTTCCTGGCCGGTCTAAAAATGTAACTTCCTTCAAAAAGTTGTCTAATATGTTGGAGGCCGTGGCGATGCTTTCTAATTTGGATTTCTTCAAAAATCCCTCAAGTCTGCAATTGAGTGAGGAAAAACTCGTCTCTATCGCAATTACTTACGACTTCGGTGCAATAGACAACAGCCTACGCTATCGGAAGCAGGCTGGGTCGACTCCCATGGGCGCGTGTGATCACATATACTTTTGTAATTATCCACCTCCTTGTAGATGGCCCCACTTTAGGGCATAAGTGGGGGTAATATTTTCTTAAAATATCTTGGCGCCGCCATTCTATTGTTCGTTGAGGTTATGTTTTCGTCAACAAACTTCAAATTTTGCTAACTTCAAAAAAGTTGTGTCTCGCCGTGTGAAGTGAAATCAGGACATTGAAAAATAAACAAAGTTAAAGTAAACTGAAGTGTTTGTGCTGTGCCAGGATGTCAATGATTCTCCATTATAATGCAAATAAATAAAATGTTGAAAAAAGGTTACATTTCATGTGTAATGTAATTCTTCATTTATTGGAAAATTATTGCAAAATTGTACAAATTTATGCCGAAAAATTGTACAGGAAACAGTATTTACACATTTTTCATCTTAAATTTGTATAATTTTGAATTAATTCGTTTATTGTCTCTAATTTTAATTCATGCAACACATTCAAATAATATACAAATTTACGTGAACGAATACATGGATGCGCTTTAGTTTGCCACCTCCTTATAGATTGCGCTAGTGTCGCTATAAGTGGTCAAACGCGCCCATGGGAGTCGACACAGCCTGATCGGAAGTAAAACCACGACAAAACCCTAATAGAAAGTCGCGACTTGTTTATTATTTAATGCAGATTGTTTCCTTGAGAACCCATCGTTGATTGGTTGAAATATAAGGCTGGCGGAGTTAGTTTTTCTCTCTAGAATTGGTTAAAATCAATATGAATAGGATTCAGGTTGTTTATAATTAAGACAAAATTAATTTAAAATTGTGATATTTACTAATTTTATTCAAAAGTTGAAAATGATAGAAAACTGAGATACAATTATATAGACAGTGCGCTATAAATTTGAATTTAGATTCTGCCGCTTTCGGGCCTCACAATCATATTTATATGTTGAGTTTTCCCCTCCTTAACACTTTTTATGAATGAGATGGAAGTTACAATAGAAAGTAAGATTACTCTAGCCAATGATGAATAAGTTCTTGCGGAAAGGATGATTCATTATAAGTCCAAATTTCGGTATATTGTGCAGGGTAAACAGTTCAAAGTTCAAGGTTATGTAGGACCAATTTCACCAACTCTGGTTAAATTCATGATTAACTAATCATGATTACTTTTTAATCAATGATTAAATCAGCGATAATAAGCAATGCGTTTTACTACGCATGTTCAACCTCTGGTTAGCTAATCGCATACTTTGTTCTTAATAAGGTCTAGTTTCTAGGTCTTTCTATTGTAACGGCGACTTTGATTGGTTATTACCAAATTCTTCGTTAATACTCGGCGCCATATTAGCATATGATAAGATTCCCAAAGTTTGAGTTTACGAGTGGTTTCAGCGAAAATTGCAACAGAAGACAAGTGGCAATTGCGTTTTTTAATAAAAATAGGAACAAAAAAGAATAGAAAAGTGTTGAATAATATCCCCAGCAGCAATAAGATGCGAACCAGTTGCGTAGTACCGTAGAGCAAGTAGAAGCTGTATCCTAGGTGGAATATCGTTGTTTCTGAAATATAATTTTTATTTATACATGGTAACCAGAAGAAAAGTGTTGAATAATGTATACTGCCCTGCAAAAGTTTGGTCTCACTTAGAAGAATCGTTTTTTTAAATATTTATCGCTTAAATTATCGTTCTCAGACCGTTTTATACAACGTATTTGTTCAGAACAATATTCTATTGATAACTTTTGAGCGTTTTCTTTTAATTATCATTTATTTATTGTATCAAAGTATTTTTCTTTTAAAATATATGAAAGATCAACAATATTAAAATATATCATTTTTAATTACTTCAACATTTTTTTTACCTCGAATCAATTTTTGCTCAATGTATTGATACTTCAAAATGTGCGCCAATGACTTCGAACCCCATCTGCCGTCGATTGCCTGTACAATAACCTCAAATTTCGTCACTCTGACACTTGAAAGACAGTTGCTCATTGCACAATATTTTCATCAATATTGCCACTTCAAGATTGTGTCTATAGTCTTGAAAATGGCAAGAGAAAGGCAAATGCCGAAAGAAAAACGTGCTCAGATAGTAATTGTAAGTGAAACCGGCAATTCGCAGCGAAAAATTGCACAAATACTGGGAGTTTCGCAGAAAGGAGTCCGTACAGCATTGGAGAGATTCGCTGAAACCAAATCATTTCCCGACAGGAAACGCTCGGGCCGACCCAGAAAGACGACAAAAAGTAATGATAGACTTATACAAGCGGTCACTCAAGCGGTCCAGACTTAAAACAGTGCCAGATATCAGAGCTGAGATCAATCAAACGCTTCGGAGTTGATCTCCGATACAACGGTCACACGTCGGTTGCTTGATGTCGGTTTGTATGGATAGGCCGCTGCCAAAAAAACATTGTTGCGATCAATAAACGTCTGTAAACGACTCAACTGGGCCAAAGAACACAAAAATTGGTCTTTCAAACAATGGAAACAGGTGTTATGGACCGATGAGTCCAAATTTGAAATTTTCGGTAGCAAACTGAGAATGTACTGCCGCAGAAAATCTAATGAACGGCACGCATCTCAATGTGTAAAGCAAACAGTTAAGGCGAAACGGTAGGTTTGGCTGAGCACGTCAATAACTGCAGCGACATCTATAAGAAAATCGGAAATACAATCCAGTGCCCCCTGGCAAGTATGAAAACAACCTCATACCCGAAAATTGGTAGGATTCGGTTGGTAAAATTTTTGACCTGTTAGAAAGAGAATCTTAACAACGAGAGAGACAGACAAAATTCAACCATTTTTATCAAACCATGTTTCTCGGCTTACCTGCTCAGCTGAAGGGAAATATAGCACATTGACAAAATATCTCGTCTACACAATATGCGTGTGAAATAATGTATTCGCATCAAATAAGAAAAAAAAAGTAAATTCGTAAAATTGTGTTTATAAATTTTCTATGCGCCAACAAAATCTTATTTTATGAACAAAATACGTTTTTTTTGGTAATTTTGTAATTTATAACGGTGAAAAATCATAAAGCTAAAATCTAAAATATTTGAAAGTTTCATATTCCTCCAACTCTTCTTTATTCATAATGTGTCCCCTAAGGGTTTACATGACTTCCATTCCTTACAATCTTTCCGTTTATATCTATATTTTTTTTACAATATTATCCATTCTCTATATATACAATTATTTACAACTATTTACATAAAGTCTTATATCTAGTTTTTTATTTCTATTTCCTGCGATAGCGCAATTTAGGACTTATTAGCAAACGAGTGAGCGATCGAACGAAAGCCAGAGTACAAGCGAGAGAGAAAGAGAGAGCATGAGTACGCAAACGCATCTTAGTCTACTTAACTTTTACCTTACCATTACTTACAATTTTTACTCTTCTAATCTAAGCGACTTCTGTTTCAATTTTCTTTTACTTTTTTATACATCCATTTACCTTTTTTCACGTGCATTCTTTCATTCTCTCTCATTCACTCCCCTAGCACCCTCCAAAACTTCATCCATTCTTCTATTCCATCTTGCCCTAGAATTTTAACCACATTTTTTTGCCAGCTTCCTTTATCTTCCATTCCTCTCCTACATCCTTCCCATACATGCTCCCATATTTCCTCCTCCCATTTACATATTCTACTCTTTCTGTTCTCTTCTTTTTCTTAGTACATCCCCTCCCTTACCTCATTTTCCAATTTAAATCTTGCTATTCTGACCCACCTTCTCTTTCCCCAACCCTTTTCTAAATACTTTGGCACCCCTCCCTTTTTTATCATCTTAAACCATTTATTGTATTTTGATTCCTCAATCCCCCCCCCCCATCTTTCTATTAATTGTCTTTCCCTCTCCCTTTTTCCAATTCTTCATAGTTTACTCCAGTACCTTCTTTTATTTCTCTATCATTAAAGAACTCCCTCCTTTCTTCTTTCCATCTCGTTAATTCGATCGCCCTCCCTCTCCTCTCTTCTACCTCCATCAAACACTTTCTCGCCAACTCCCTCCCTTTCCCTCCCTCAGCTTCGTCTCAAATTTCCATGCCCTCTTTCCTGCTCTAATACTTAACTTATCCCTTTGCGCTTCTTCTCTCACCATATATCCTGGCTTCCTCCAGTCTGCCCCTAGTGTCCACCTTATATACCTTTCTTGTAAACTATCAATTTTTTTCCTTTCTTTCCATCCCCATATCTCTGCTCCATAACCTAAAACTGGCCATACCAGCGTATCAAATAACCACATTCTCCTTCTCCAATTTTCTTTGAACCTTCGTTTTCCTATTCCCCATATCTGCTTCATTACCCCTGCTGCTTTTTTTATCCTTTTTCTTACATGAGCTGTATGATCTCCATTCGTCTGCAAGATATATCCCAAATATTTATGCTCTTTGACTTCTTCTAACTTTATTCCTTTCCATCTCCTTGTCAATTCTTTCTTCCTTCTCCCTTCTTTTCTAAACCTCATTATCTTTGTCTTTTCCACATTCACATTCAGTTTTTTCCCATCTAATTATTTCTCTAATCCTGTAATTAATCCCGCCATCCCTTCTTCATCCTCTGCCATCAACACTATCTCGTCTGCATATGCCCTTTTTCATCATAACCTTTTCTATTTCTCCTCGGTGTAATGAGTCAAACGCCGCCTTTAAGTCCACGAACATTGCTATCATTGCCCCCTTTTCCCATTTAATCCTCTTATTTACTAGATAGTTCAGAACATATATGTTGTCCATTACCCCCATTCCTTTTCTAAACTATATGTAATTCGGTGACTCGATCTTTCATTCTTTACCTTCTATCTTCAATCCCTCCGACAAAATACTTACATATACTTTATGCAGTATTGGCATCAACGTCACCCCCCTATAATCTTTAACCTCCTCTCCCTTGCCTTTCTTTACTATTGGTATAACTACTTCTTCTTTCCATAACCCTGACCATCCCTTTCCTCTCCATACTCTATTACACATTATCCATGCCCATTTCTCTAGTGCTTCCCTTGAAATGTCCTCTTCCTCATCTCTTTCTCTACCATATTTTCCTCCCTTTATAACTTCTCTCGCTACTCCTTTTATCAAGTCCAAAAAATATTTCTTCCATTCAATCATTTCAATATCTTGGTTCACTCTTTTTTCTTTCTCTATTTACTACCTTTTATTCTCTTCCTCTTTCTTCTGATAACACATCTCAGTATCGCTGTCTGGTACCTGTCTCGCCTTTCTTTATCGCTACCCAACCCTGGTACTACCAATCCGATCAACACAGTCCTCCCAACCTGTCACAATCTCTAAACTAACTTCCACATAAATCTGTCTCAATCGTCCAAAATATCTTCCTCCCCTTTTCAATCTCACAATCCCTCAATTAATCTTTCATATCGACACCCTTCTACACACTTCCAAAATCCACTCACCTCAAATTTCATCACAATATCAGAAAAACTAAGCTTAAACAATTCCCACTACATTACACTTTCATGTCGGAAACGGAAGTCTATTCCTCCAACTCGACAATTTAATTAAATTTGGTTCGATTTAATAATGTGTTGCTCTTCATATAATCAAAGTGAGAGCAATTTCGTATGTAATGGTCATTCTTTGAATCTTTGAATTAAATTTTCAACAAAATAGTCGAATTTGGAACTAAGTTAATGAATTTTCGAGTAAATTGATAAATCAGAAAGTAAGAAAATAAATTATTAACAAAGTCTGTCAACTTTTAGTCAAAAGACACAAATTTTCAATCTGCAAGACGAATTTTCTACAAAGCAGTTGAATTTTCAAACTTGAAATATTCATTTTCTACCAAAAATACAAACTTTTAACAAAATCAATTAATTTCGAACCAAAGAAAATAATTTTCAATACAAATAATCGATCGTCAACAACAAATTTAACAAAGTAGTTTAAGCCACGAATTCAATTTTCTAACCAAAAAGACGAATTTTCAGGATATAAAGATTTCTCAGTCAAGAAGAAAAAAAAAGTAATTGAACTTTCAAGTCAAAAGACGAATTGTTTTGTAAAACAGTTACATTTTCGAACCCAATCTATTAATTTACCACCAAAACAGTTAATCTTTAACCAAAAAGTTGCAGTTTTAACCAACAGGAGAAGAACTTGATAAAGTGACATTTTTTAGATGAATAATTGTATTGGAATAAGAAAATTGAAGAAAAAAAAACTAAATTTGAAACAAAATTGTTCAATTTTCAACTAAAGATTTGAAACTTGAAAACAAAATTAATTTTTAACAAAGTGGTTCAACTTTTATCCAAGTAGTTGAATTTTCATTGTACAAAAATCAATGTTCAGCTAAATATGAAATAGTTAAATTTTCAAATAAAAAATTAATTTTAAACTAATAATATAATAAACTGAACCCTAGATATCGGACCACTGATAACTTTCTTCCGAAAATTGACGCCACGCGAAAAATAGGAGTAAAAAGAGTTGCGCGGGGTGTGCGGCCCTCTATCTGGGTAATTCCCCATCAAGACCAGTCCTAAAATCGACCCAGTATCAGAATTTCAGTGTAGTTGATATTCCAAACACAAACGATGACTCTAAGCTTACTCTGACGATTTCTTGATTTTCACTGGCCTATAAAATAATACAATCTTTTGTAAGGTTTTTAATATAAAATCTTTTATACACTGAATAAAAAAATTTTTATTACAAAAATTAAATTTTCTAATTTATTATCATAGACAATTATTTAAATAGGCTTCGTTTTCCCCTGATTTACAGGTTTTAGCTAACCTGCAGTCATACGATTCATTACTAGTGAAATTAAATTGTTTCAAAATATTGGTAGATAAAAATGATTTGATTACAATTTTTTAATGAAATGTTCGTTAAAGTAGAAAAAATTGGAAATAAATAAAAAACTTTAAGTTCCGTTTCTGGCATGAAAGTGTAAAGTAGTGGGAATTGTTGATGCTGAGTTTTTCTGATATTGTGGTGAAGTTTGAGGTGAGTGGATTGTGGAAGAGCGTAGAAGGGTGTGGAGGTGAGAGATCTAATTGAGGGATTGTGAGATTGCAAAGGGAAGTTAGATGCTTTAGAGGATTGAGATAGATTTGTGTGGAAGTTTGTTTGGAGATTTGTGACAGGGTAGGAAGACTGTTGACGGAGTGGTAGTAGCAGGGTTGGTTAGCGACAAAGAAAGGCGAGACAAGTAACAGACAGCGACGGTAGAGGCAGGGAAGCATAGAAGGCGGAAAAATTTGAATTTGATTAATGGCTAGTGGAGCGAGTATCTCCTCGGAAGAAACAGAGTTAGAGCAGGAAGTTTTCAGTACGCCGAAAGAGATAAAGGAAAGTAAGGCAAGGGGGAAGTATAAAAATACCATAGAAAAGGAAAGATTAAGATCAAAAAGCGTAGGGTCAATAGAAGCATTTATCAAAAGGAAGAGAGGGGAGAGGGAAAGCAGTGAAGAGAAGGAAGATATCGGGGCGAGTATAAAATACCAGAAAATGTTTAGATCGCCGCCGGAAAAGCAGAGTTTGGTAGGGAAAAGCGATATCAGTGAGGGTGCAGACGGTAGCGGAGATGAAAGAAGAAAGACTAAAGGAAATTAGAGAAGTGATGATAGTGGTAATGAAGATTTATGAAGAAAATTAGGAGAGAAGGGGAGAGGAATTAAAGAAGGAAATTAGGCGGGAAATGGCTGAAGTTAAGAAAGAAATAAAAAAAATGGGAAGAAATCCGGGAAAAGTTGGAAAAGAGGATGGAGTCATTGGAGCAAAACTAGAGAAGCAGGAAGTAGTTAATAATACAAAGGTAGAGGAGATAAGAGGTAGGATGAAGAAACTTGAAAGCTCGAACGGGAATTGCGGTGGGGCGAGAGTGGGAATAAGGAGATGGAAAGGCTGAGAAACATAGAACAAAGGAGCTGAAGGAAGGGGTGGACGAAGTACTAAAAGGGATTGATGCTAGGGTAGAGATAGAGGAAATGCGAAATATAGGTAGGGAAATGAGAAGAGGGGAGACAATGATACTGGTGAAACTAAAGAAATGGGAACATAAAAGGGAGGTGATGACAAAGAAGAAGTTATTATATGGTAGTCCGGAGAGAATAGAGGATGATTTGACATGGGTTGAAAGAATGATGTAGTATAAATTAAGGAAAATAGCGGAAGAGGAAAGAAAAAAGGGAAAGAGAACATGGTTTAAGTATGGGAGAATTCAGATAGATGGAGTATGGTGGGATTGGGATGAAGAAAGGGAAGAGATAGTAAGAAATGAGGTGCAGGGAAACTAGAAGAGGGAGGAACGGGAGATAGGAAAATAAGAAACAGTAAGAAGGAAAAAAGATGAGAAACGAAAGTAGGGAAGAATGGAAGATTTGTTACTGGCATATAGCAGGATTAGAGAGAAAGGATAAGGAGTTTATGAGAAATTTGACACAATGGAATGTAGTCATAATGATGGAGACGTGGTTAGATGAAAAGGGATGGGAAAGAGTAAGGGGAAGGTTACCAAGTGATTACAAATGGGAGGTGCAAAATGCAAAGAGGAAGAATAAAAAGGGCAGAGCAATGGGAGGAATGGTAATGGGAGTAAGGAATGAATGTATAACAGGGAAAGATAAGAAAGACAGGAATGAACAAAAAGAAGGAGTAATAGTAGAAGAGGCTATGATGGGAGGAGAGAAGTGGAAGATAGTGGGGATTTATGTGAACGGTGATATGCAGGAAAAAGCAGAGGAGATTAAAGAAATGATTGAAGAAATTAAAGAAGAGATTAGGATGATATTAGGTGGTGATTTAAATGCGAGAACAGGAGACAGAGACGCTCAGGAAGTGAAAGGGGAACGGTAATTGATTATGTGATAGTCGACGATGAGGTAAGAGAGAAGGTTAAGAAACTAGAAGTAAGAGAATATATTGATTCGGATCACTTTCCATTAATAGTGACATTAGAGGGACAAAAAAGGAATAGCAATGAGTGAAAGGGGAGCAAATGTAAAAAGTGTAGGAAAAGGGGATTGGTCAAGGGAAGGAAAAGAACAGTTTAAAGAAAAAATAAGAAATATCAAAATGGGAGAGGGAAATGTGGACGACGAGATGGAAAAAATGATAGAAATAAAAATAGGATTAAAGTGCACAAACAATAATGAAGTTAGTAAAGGGGGGAATAGAAGTGAGTGGGATGAGGACTGCAAAGAGAAAAAAAGGAGGTCAGAAAGGAATTAAGAAAGTGGAGAAAAGAAAAAAGTAATGGGGAAGAATATAGGAAAAAAAGAAAGAGTATACTGAGTTGTGTTATCAAAAGAAAGAGGAAGAGAATAAAAGGTTTGAGGAAGCGGCGGAGAAGGCTAGGACGGAAGAAGAGGTATGGAAGTTAGTAAATAAAGAAAGAAAAAGAAGAAAAAGAGTAAACCAAGATATTGAAATGATAGAATGGAAGAAATATTTTTTGGATTTGCTAGGAGGAGTAGAGAGAAAAGTTGTAAAGGGAGGAAAATATGGTAGAGAAAGAGACGAGGAAGAGGAAATTTCAAGGGAAGAAATAGTTAAAGTTTTAGGAATAATGAAGGATGGAAAGGCATCTGGTATATGTAACTATTAGTAACTATAACTATAACTAGTATATAGTACTAGTACTATACTAGTTGCTTACTATAACTTAGTAACTAACTTAGTTAGTTTCTATAACTAGTACTAGTTATAGTAACTATAACTAGTATATGTAACTATTTTGTCGGAGAGATTGAAGATACAAGTTGAAGAAAAAAAGATCGAGTCACCGAATCAGACAGGGTTTAGAAAAGGAATGGGGGTAATGGACAACATATATGTTCTAAACTATCTAGTAAATAAGAGAATTAAAAGGGAAAAAGGGGCAATGATAGCAATGTTCGTGGACTTAAAGGCGGCGTTTGACTCATTAAATCGAGGAGAATTAGAAAAAGTTATGATAAAAAAGGGGATAAGAGAGGGATTAATAAAGAGAGTATCAGAAATTTTTAGAGAGACAAGAAGCAGGGTAAAGGTAGGTGAGAGGTGTGGTACAAGGGTGTCCTTTGAGCCCACTTTTATTTAATTTATTAGTATCAGACTTGGAAGAAGAAATGAGGAGAAAGGGTTGGGGAGGAGTTAGAATAGGGAAGGAAAAGATATATACACTGGCATACGCAGACGACACAGTGTTGATGGCAGAGGATGAAGAAGGGATGGCGGGATTAATTAAAGGATTAGAGAAATACTTAAATGGGAAAAAGCTGAATGTAAATGTAGAAAAGACAAAGATAATGAGGTTTAGAAAAGGAGGGGGAAGGAAGAAAGAATGGACAGAGAGATGGAAAGGAATAAAATTAGAAGAAGTCAAAGAGTATAAATATTTGGGATATATCTTGCAGACGAATGGAGATCATACAGCTCATGTAAGAAAAAGGATAAAAAAAGCAGCAGGGGTAATGAAGCAGATATGGGGAATAGGAAAACGAAGGTTCAAAGAAAATTGGAGAAGGAGAATGTGGTTATTTGATACGCTGGTATGGCCAGTTTTAGGTTATGGAGCAGAGATATGGGGATGGAAAGAAAGGAAAGAGATTGATAGTTTACAAGAAAGGTATATAAGGTGGACACTAGGGGTAGACTGGAGGACGCCAGGATATATGGTGAGAGAAGAAGCGCAAAGGGATAAGTTAAGTATTAGAGCGGGAAAGAGGGCATGGAAATTTGAGACGAAGCTGAGGGAGGGAAAGGGAGGGAGTTGGCGAGAAAGTGTTTGATGGAGGTAGAAGAGAGGAGAGGGAGGAATTCAGATGATTTAAAAAATTTTGAAAATGCTATAAATCTGAGAAGTTTCTTTTTATCGTAAACAGTCATTAGGATCAATTGTTTGTCCATTTTAATACTATAAATATCCTAAAGGATCGTCAAAATGGTGCTGATTCCCTTTCAGAGCGCCGTTATTTAAATCAAACTTCTTTATTCATAGAAAAATTGTTTACCCCTTTTATAGGTAAAACTTTTTATAGGTCGAAAATTGCCACGCCTTTTTTCCTTCACAGGTGATACCGATAATAAATATAGGACATCATCCAACCGAAAAGAGAACATCTGAAATAGAATTTACAGAATTCGTGTCTTCATTTCTAACGGCATAATCTGAGCTTAAAGGATAACTCAATCAAATACAGTAAAATAAAATTTTGAGTAAATTTTGATCACACTAAAAGATTTTTATTTTCTGAAAAGATACCAATAATGTATGAATTTAATATTTAGAAATGATAAAATAGATAATTATAGCAAAACTTCTGAAAAAATTGGAATAAAAATTCTGGCACGAAATATCGCTTCTGCATTTATTTCTGCTACACTCACGATTCTCTAATGTATTTTAGTGGTTGATAAAACCAAATGTTTATATGAGCTCCAGAGAAAACATTTTCTAAAATACAAAAAAATCCCTAAATACTTTATTAATTAAAATTCAGGCAAGTTAAATTTCTTCAAGATATCTTTTTGACAAAGCTATACCATCAAAATGAATTAGAATTAATTCTCGAGGCTGACTGAATGCCAGTTTGGAAATCAGATCTAGAGATAGCATTTTTTGAAAATAGAATAACTTCTAAAAATTTGGAATAACAATTCTGGCCTAAAATATCTTGTCTAGATTTATTTCTGATACATTTCTATCACTAAAGAGTATCTAATTTATTTTATTTGTTGACTAAACCATATTTTAGGATGAGGTCCAAAGAAAACATTTTCTAAAATACAAAAAAAATTCCTAAATATTTGATTAATTAACATTCAGGCAAGTTGAATTTCTTCGAGATATCTTTTTCACGAAGCTATACCATCAAAATGAATTAGAATTGATTTTAGGCTGACCAATCCTCAGTCTTGGGATAAGGTCTAGAGATAACGGTTTTCCAATAATGTTCATTGAAAGGAACCAGCTGAAATGCACGAAATCCATCTGCATTTCCTGATGTGTATTTCATCTATGATCGATCTGTGAAAAACAAACAAACAATGGAAATCAGTTATTAATTTCAGGAATAAAGTGTTATTTATTAAAATTATGAATAAGTCATGATTTTTGAATATTTATTAAGTACCTTGCTTAGAATGTCGGACAGAAGACGGATAAAAAAACGGGTTTTATCCGGTTCTGTCCGTAACCTTGTCTGGATTTTGTGTCCGAATTCATTACGCAATCATACCCGAATTACATTCGGTTCGTATCCGTCCGTTATCTGGTAATTCAAATATAATAAAATATTTAATAAGTCCAGAAGCGGTTCATGTCTGAGTCTGTTCGACTCTTATCTGTCATTAAAGAAAGTGAAAAAATATTTAAGTTAAGAAGTGGAAGTGGATCCGAACTTATCCGGCTTCTTTCCGCCAATTAGAACTAGAAATAATATTTATTTTCGTTTCTTAAGTCCAAAAGTGGTTCTTGTCTGAGCCTGCCCGGCTCTTACCTGGTATTAAAAAAGAGTAAATGAATGTTTAAATTGAAAAGTGGAAGTTCACCCGACCTTATTCGGTTTCTGTCCACCAAATGGAACCACAAATTTGTAGAGTTAATGTGTAACATCGTATCGTGTCTGAATTAAGTCGGCACATATCTGCCAATTATAACCTGTAATTTATAATCCACTTCACAGACGCTTCTGCCTGAAATCTATCCGTTATTGCAATGGCGCAACCTATCCGTTTCTATACGAAATTTGTGTCCGGTTTCTATACGAAATCTTGCCTGATATTGATCACGCTTTTGATCCGCTATACACCAGGTTCTATCGGAAACTCAATCGGCAATTTCATGCAGTACTGTATCGTATCTGAATTAAGTCAGCACTTATCCGCCAATTATAACCTGAAATTTATAATCTGCTTCACAGACGCTTCTGTCTGAAATTTATCCGTCAATGCAATGCGGAACCTATCGGTTTATATACGCAATTGTATACAGATTTTGTGTCCGGTTTCTATACGAAATCTTACCTGATATTGATGACGCTTTTGGTCCGCTATACACTAAGTTCTATCTGAAACTTACTCGGCAATTCCATGCAGTACTGTATGCAAATCTATATATTTAACCGTATTTATCCGTTATTTAGTCAACTTAATGCATTTCATTAACGTTAAGAGAATTTATTGAACGCTAAAATGTTACAGAAGGAAACAAATATGATACATTTAAAGTAGTCTTGAATCTCATTTTAATATTCAGATTTTTCTCTATCAGATTAATCAATAATCTTAGCATGTTTATTCTTTTCTATCCCTACATCACTATATTCATTAGCCGCCTTTTCATCTTTTTCAGTGTTACTATCCTCTTCGCTATAACTGTTTTCCGTCTCATTCTTTTCTCCGCTGGCACTGTCTTTGTTATTTTCTTCTTCGCTGTCCCTGTCTTTGTTATTTTCTTCTTCGCTGATACAGTCTTTGTTATTTTCTTCTTTGCTTTCACTACACTCCTTCTTGATTTGTTCGCTCACGCCCGTGCAAAAATCGCCCGATTTCAAACGTAATACCGATCTGGCCCCGATCGGATTTCCCGATCTGGCCATGATCGGTAGAACCGTGTGGCCCATACCTGGGCCCGACCGATTTCCTACTGAAACGACATCTCCATGCGCTCAAAGAACTAGTGCTGCTTGTTTTTTTCTGGTAGTGCAGTGAAATTTGTATACATAATACTCGTTTAAAATATTCTAGCAATGTTTATAAATGCATAAGGCGAGTAAGCCACGTATTCAGAGGCACCAAACACCAGTCAGTAGACCTCGAAACCTGTGCGAGGAAGATGAGAGTAAGTAGTTACACTCTGCGGGCTCAGTGAAACCTAACCTCAAATAAATTAATAATTAATTTAATTTTTTGACGTAAAATTAGTATATTTACTATCAAATGAGTCAAATATTGTTATATGATGAAATTGATTAACTTCTTTTGTTTTCAATTATTATTAAAGAACTCAAGGTTTTTCGATTTAATGTAGAGTTAGAATCATCAAAGCTATTGACAAGAAATGAATTGCAGTATGCACAAAATTGTAATATTTTTAAATTATAATAGTAAAATATGTGATACAATCGATTATGTTATTGATACTTTGATTCTGTATTAATAATAAATTTAATACAGAAATACATTAAGGACAAATTTTCATAACATTCCAGCAAGAACGAGTTACTCAACTGCGCATGCGTCGCATTCGGCATCTAATTGGTTTCGCGCGAAGTTTAAAATGATAAACGAAGTTTTTTTATTTTTTATTATAAACAATGCAATTTCAACTTATAAAAATGTCCGTTAGGTCGAAATGAATTAATAATAATAAAAAGTAATTAAATGCATATTCTGTAAATAATATTTAAAACAACCAGAAAAATTAAATTCAAAAATTTTCATTTTTGTTTAAAAGTCCTTTGGTCTATATTTCTTCTTAACCGATTTAAAAAAATAAAACGATCTAATAAATGATAGCGCAATTTTTTGGCAAAAAAATTATCTACAACCACCTTCTTGAATTTTTCAAGTAATGCAATTGACAGAAAATTGAATTTATTTGCAGTAAAATGTTAATAGATCGTAAATCATAGCTTATTTCCCGATGATTTTCTTTGGAAGCATTCGAAAATGTCAAGTTGTAGGGAATCTTTTTGCGAAAAACTTTTTCTAATTTGTTAAAAAGTTTCATAGGCAACACTTTTCAAGAAATTAAAATTGTTGCTTAAAATATTTCTGGTTATCATCAATTTTTTTCATACAAAACGAACCCTTTACTCGAAACTGATACCATCCACTATAATTTTACGATTTTCCAAAGCATAATTCAATTTTGTATTCTGAAACATTTTCTTTTCGTGCTTGTCGTAAGTTAATTTTATCTTAAAATAACTTAATTTTAAAATTCAAAATATTAAGGTGGCCTTCGAAAGGAGAGAACTATTCGATAGTTTCGCGTTTACGTATATTAAAACTCCATTTGTGAAATTCATGAATGGATTATAATGAGACTCATCGTGTATCGATCGGGTTTCCCAATCGGGTGTCCTGACCTGGCCCCTACCTGGGCGTGTGTTTCATGCGCGGCGTGGCCCCGACCAGGATTCCCGATCGGGACCCGGCCTGGACTGGTCTGGCCCCGATCGGGGCCAGACCGAGATTTCTGCACGGGCACTGTCTTCATTGACATCTTTTCTGTTCTCTTCTAGAATTTTATCTTCATCTCCATAATTTTCCTCTCCTGGTGAATCATTATCTGAAGAAACAATTCGTTTAGATTTTATTTTAGCCTGAGCTCTGTTTGAAGTAGTCTTTCGAATACGGTTGAGATCAGAAATTTGTTTGCTGATCAAGCATCCCACATTTCGCAGGATAGATCAAATTGTTGCTTCATCTTTTCCTGTCTGTCTCATCTAAATATATTTTTAAACGTTACTAATTTTCCATAAATTTAAACAAAAATCCTGCAAAATAAAAAAAATACTTAAAATATTCCAGTTTTATTTAGAAAATTTTCGAAATCTACTTAATTATTCCCTTAAAAATGTCCATATGTTAGCAAATTAAAGTGAATTTTATTCTTGCAGTAAAAGAAAATCAATTACTTTTGACACATCGAAGCAGTCGCTCATTTACAGCCGATTTCAGCTCAGCATCGGGATCTTTGCTTTTCTCCACATTAGAGAGTTGCCCCGTGACGCTCGAATTCTTCAAAACGGAGACAGTGAAAATTAACCTTGTCATGACAAGAAATTTCTTTGGAGTCATGTTCAATTGGTGCCTCTCTCTATCATACGAATTTTTATTAATCCATTATCCACACCCTGCATGCATCCACAAATATTAATTATTTAAATGTTACTAACCTTGATTGAAACTTAAAAAAAGGAATATTTAATAATTATTCTACATACCGTATTAGATACTCGGTCTACGGTTCCTATCGGCAAATCTTCACCACTTTCGATCCGCTCACGCAGGTTTGCTTCTGCTGTTTCAGTAACGTTGTCGATGGAAGCTGAAAAAAAGTTTTATACAAATTACATTGAACCTTTACGTGCGAAAATTCCTGATAATATTCCGGGTAACTACCTTTCACTCGCTCGAATTTATCGACAACTTTTGTCTGTAATTTCGAATTCATTGCTCTTAAATTTTTGTTCTCTTGCATACAATCTATAAGTTGACGTTTCAATTGAATTATTTCTTCTTGTGCCAGTTGCAACCTTTTAATTAATGCAGACTGATTTGGTTCCTGTTAACATATTTAATATTAAATAATTAATAAATTCATTGTAAACATCTGAATTAGGATAAATAGGGAAACGTGACGAAAAACATTACAAAAAAAAGTAATACGCATTGAAGAAAAAGATAAGAGTAACATTTGATAACTATGAAAAAGCAGTACCCTGTAATTGTCTTCATAATTCGCGCTTGCAAGATGATCTTCTTTTACACCTAATTCTATTTTATTTACAGTCTTCGGTTTTTTTATTGCTGAGCCCCCTTCCAAGAGTTGTGAAGATTTTCTCTTTGACGAAAAGCTTGCCATTTCTTTAATACTCTTTGAAATTTTTTTTGCAAACTTTTCTTCCATTGGATTTAAAAAGTTTTTCTCTGCCGAAAGACTTGACTTAGTCATATCGATCTGCAATTTTATTTTAAATTCATATTAAAATGTATGCGCTTCTTAAATTTCAGTCTAGAGAAACAGATTCCGTAAATTTCTCTATAAATTCGTAAAACCCCCTTAAAATACCTTGAAGTCTTTGGAAATCATAAGAATCCATAAAAAAATGTAGAAAGCATGAAAATTGTAGAATTTAAAACGTCTAGACATTGTCTAATATTACATAATCAAAATTATTTAATTGCAAACGCCTATTACTTGAAATAGTTTAAGCACTAAAAACAGTATTTACTTATAACTTTTTTAATGTACGAAGTGAAATCTTAAGGGATAAAAAATTTTTAAGGTTTTAATTTAAAAATAAACAAATATAATTTTTTTCTTTCATTTTAGTCTCAGAGAAGAGCTTAGATTTCTTCATTAAAGAAAAAATAAGAGAGCAAGAGAGATTTGTTAAAATTTTCAACAAAATGTTTACATCTTCAACCAATAAAATCAATGTTTGACTAGGTAGATCAGCTTTGAACGAATTAGTTAAATTTTCAATCAAAAAAGATGAATTATCAATGGAAAATTGAAGAGTTGAATTATCAACTAAAAGTGAGCAATTTTCAGGCAAAAATGGATTGTTCTCGGACAGTCGTTGCAAAAAATAACGTGATACACGTGCGTATAGGTAATTGCTGCTCGTTGGCAATCGCCCATACGATGTACTTTTTGAACGGCCCCTGAGCAGCCGTCGTGTATACAGAATTTTATATACTTTAAGCCCCTGTACCTAGAAAATCGAGAGGAATTGAAAATTGTAAATGAACCACTGACCTTATCAATAAAAGTTTCCACTTTTTTGAGTTGCAGAATGCTTTTTTTATCCCCAATTTTACAGTTTTGAAATTAGATGCAATTTTTCAGAGAAAAATGCAGATTTTCATATTTATACCTTCTTATTTTCAGTATTTCCCCCCTCACAAGAAGAGCTTTCATCTGATGGCTATTTTATGACTAGAGCGGATGCAAATTTAATTCTTGCTCCCTCTCGGATAATTTTTCCCAGTTCTTGTCTACTTTCTGTAAATGTCAATACATAAATAGTAGTGTGTGTAGGGAGGGAGTAACGCAGAATATGACATCACACATGGCAAATATAAATGTAAATAACGATAAATCAAAGAAATGAATTCTCAAACAAAAAGATAAATTTTTTACAAAGAAGATTAATATTCTACCAAAACACGAACTTTCAAATAAAGAAGATACATTTTTAACTAAGCATGGAGTACTAAAATTTTAAGTAAAAAATACATTTTCAACTATAAAAAACGAATTTTCAACAAAATACTTACATGTTTGACTACAGAAATGAATTTTCAACTAAAAAGATGATTTTTTTACCAAGAATATTAATATTTGACCACAAAAGACGAATTTTCAACAAAATGCAAGAATTTTCTACCAAATAGTTGAATTTTTAACTAAAGAAGATCAGTGTTCAACCAAACATGAAGTTGTCAAATTTTCAGTTAAAAAACTAAATTTTCAAAACAAAAAAACTTTTTAACAAAATAGTTCAAATTTTAACCAAACACGTGAGTTTTCAACTGTTATTATCCATAAATATTCATTGTAGTTCCACTTTAAACTAAGTAGTTGAATTTTCAACGATATACATGAATTTTTAACTAAAAAGATCAAATTTCAACCCAAAATGGAATAGTTATATTTATAGTTTAAAAAAATAATTGGCAACAATAATCAAAAGCTTTTTAACAAAATAGTACAATTTTAAAACAAATACGGAGTAGTTCAATTTTCAGTTTAAAACAAAATTTCAAGAAAAAAAATAATTTTCAACAAAATTGTTCAATTTTTATCCAAAGAAAAGAACTTTTTTTATAAATATGAATCTTCAATAACAAAAATAAATTTTGAACCAAATAGTGAAATTTTCGCCCAAAACTGGAATACTTATATTTTTGGGTCAGAAATTAAATTTAAAAAAAATGAAGTTTAAAAAACATAAACTTAAATTTTTAACCCTAAAAAATAATTTTTAACAAAATACATGAATTTTTAACTGAAAAAGATAAATTAAAAAAATGCAAGTTATATTTTTAGTTAAAAAATGAATTTCCAAACAATTAAACAATGTAGAGTAGTCTCCTCTAGTTAAATTATCAACAAAATACATGAATTTTCAAGTAAAAAAGAGAAAAATTTTAAACCCAAAATGGAAAGATAATATTAACCTTTCAAAATATTATTTTTAACCATGACAAATGAATTTTGAACAGAATAGTTACATTTAAAACCAAATAAATAAATTTTCAACCAAAAAGATAAAATTTTTTCCGAAGCTGATTGTTGTCTACCACAAATTACGAATTTTCAACCGAAAAGTTCAATTTCATTGAAAAAAAATTTTAAGCATAAAAAACAAATTTTTAACCACATCTTCAAATTTCTAAACATAAGAGATATTTGTCAAGCAAAACGATGAATTTTTAACAAAATGCATGAATTATCAACGAAATATTTAAAGCTTCAACTAAAAAATATATATTTTCAACTGAACATGGAATATTTCAATTTGCTTTAAAAAATAAATTTTGAACCATAAAAGACGAATTTTTAACAAAATAGTTAAATTTTTGACCAGAGAAATGAATTGTCAACCAAAATATGAATTTTTCACCATGAAGGTGACCATTCACAACAAAAGATGAATTTTTAAAGAAATGCAGGAATTTTCAACAAAATATTTAAAGTTTTACCTAAAACTAGAAATTTTCAACCAAAAGAAAAAAGGTTTTTGAATTAAAATGATGACAACCAAAAAAATGAATATTTAACATAGTAGTTTCACTTTCAACTAACTAGTTTAATTTTCGACAAAATACATGGGCTTTTAACTGAAAAAAAATAATTTCCAACCAAAAATTGAATAGTTATATTTTCAGATGACAGAATTAATTTAGAAAAAAACAACGTATGTTCAAGAAAATACTTGAATTTTTAACCAAAGAAATTAATTTTCCACAAAATACATGAATTTTCTACTAAAAAAGTTTAATTTTCGAAAAAAATTGAAGTTAAATTTTTAGTTAAAAACTTAACTTTCAACCAATTAAAAACGAATTTTAAACAAAATAGTTGAAAATCATCGGTCAATTAAAAATTAAGATTATATTTTTCAACCAAGCAGTTGCATTTTTAGCCACAAAAGATGAAATTTCTACGACAACAAATGAATTTTGAAAGCAAAAAGACGAATTTTCGAATAAAAGAGATTTTTCAGTCAATAAGGAAACAAATGAAATCCAAAATTTGACATGTTCATGCTAAAGAGACGAATTTTCTATAAAATAGTTTAACCAAATTTAGGTCCGCGCAATCAAAATGGCAAATTTCCATTTTCGTGCATGAAAAATCAGAGGACACAGAACATAAAAAATCAGGAAATTCGGATAGAGATAAAAATCAGGACATATGTCCTATAAATCAGGGCGTCTGATCACTTTACACAAAAGCCATATACTTACTTGCAGTGTGGCCTATTGTAGCCAAACACGTGCTTTGGCCACATTGTACCTCGAAGGCCCGATGTTTGTTTCGTTTGCACTTTTCCTATTTCTGGATAGCACTCGTTTCAACTATAACTGTGCTTTGATGTTTGTAAATGTTTGTAAATTTCAAATAGGGAAACAATTCACTGCTTATTTTTACCTTATTCTTCATATTTTGATTCACACACGTTTCCCGTATGGATAACTTTTCATAACACTTAACCGATTCCGGCCGCCGACTCGCGTTTCTTTTGTTTTTCATGACGGGCGCGAACCACCATGCACCATATTCACTGCGCGGAGCAAACAAATAGTCCCCGAACATTGTGAAAAATGTATGTATTATTCAAGACTGAAACGTATGTGGGCACCACGTGATTTGAAATAACAAGTGAAACATACACAATCAATTTTCTAATAAGCCGCTCCTGGAAATCAACTAGTAGAGGAATCCGCAACTTTTTTTTTAAATTTGTGTTGGGTGTCCTTAATTTTTTTGCCTGAAAGAACCTGGGAAAGTCCTTAAATTTTGCTCAAGATTCCGCATATTTTACTCCATTAAAAAAAAATAAGAAAAAAGACTGCTGCACCGTTTTTTGGTGCAAATGCATTCTTTTTTATTTGATTTCTAATTTTTTTGTTTTATTTAAAAGTAGAAAAATACAGCTGTTTAACAATAGATTTTTTGTATTATTACGGTGAAAAATTTTGGAGCTACAGTCGAAAATATTTCAATGCTTTTTATTAATTCCCTATTTTTTAAAACTTACACAACTATTTCATTAAAATTTTTCAAATTAGGAAAATCAGGGAAGAAGCATGGTATTTTGTTAGTCAGAGGCATTTTAAATGACTGTCGAGGATATAATGAAATCGAAAATTTTTTAATTTGAAACTTTTGTATTCCGTTTATAAGAGATTCTGTGTTAAAAATCCTACAAGATTAGCATTCTGGAAATTGAATTTTAATGGTAAGGGAAAATGAAAAATTGGTCAGAGTAAAGTATAATGGAATTTTGAAAATGAAGTTGAGGTCTACGCTGATATAATATTCTTTTTAGTATAATTTATTTGTCTTGTATTTTTGTTTCTTTTTGAAGTTGCTTGCTCCTGGCGATTATACTTTTATTGAGAATTTTATTTTTTGGTTGCAAATTCAACCATTTTATTTAATTTCATCCTTTTTGATTGAAATATCTACTATTTTAAATTATTTCTTGAAAATTCATCTTTTTTTTACCTGAAAATGTAACTTTTCCATTTGTGACCGTCCATGAAGAATGGGACCTGATATGCGGTAGCTTTATTTTACAGAAGGAGCGATTGTAGAGCCGGTCCAACACAGGAACTCCATAAGAGGGCCGTTCACATCGCGGATGTTCACATTTTTTCTTGAAAATTGATCTATTTTAATTTGAAATTTGTCTTTATTGGTGTCCAACTAACCTTTTATTCTTTTTTGTTGAAATTTCTACTTTTTTGGTTAAAATTGCAACTGTTTGGTTAAAACTTAACTTTTTATAAATTTATATTTCCAGGTTGAAAATGCAACTTTTTACGAAAAAATCGTCCTTTGGCTTCTTCTTTTTTCAAAGTATACTTCGTGTTGAATTTTCGTTTTCATTTTAGTGATAGAAAAATGATTGATTATTATTAATATCGTAGTTATTAAACGATTACCTTGCAAAACTATGAGTCATAGAAATTAAATTCATTTCATCAATTAAATGATGAAACCAACTGTAAATTAGATATGGAAATAAAAACATTTCTAATCCTCTTGTATTTTCAGCGATGAGTTCTGAAAGTGAAGGAAAGAGAAGTTACATTAGATTTTTCTGAAGATCGGAAAATAGTACATCCGCAAACAACTCGAGTCAGCAATAAGAACTGAAATGCGTATTTTTTTAGAAATTTTTAAGTTTACAAATGATGCTTCACGCCACAGACTGGATGAAGATGGTGAAAATTTGGAAAACCCTGTGGATGTGAGTGCGAATACTGAGATTCAAAACCAATCACTCATATTGGAAAGCCCTTCACCTTCCTCTTGTTTACGTAAGCAATTGCAGTTTTCGATCACCCGGTAACAAGCGTTGAATTCAGAAAAATTAAGAATTTGTATTCCTATGAATACGTGATTTTTCGTCCGTCTAAAAATCCCCGTACGGGAACAGAAAAAGTGCAAATCCTATTCCTCTCAATCGACTTAGCAAAATTTAACTAAAGCATTTATTTAACCTATTTTTCATTATTAAATCTTTTTATAAATTAAGAATTCGAAAAATATTCAGATTCATATTAATTTATATTTTAATAATTTATTTAAACGTCTTAAAAAATGCAACAAAGAAATCTATGCAAATGTGTGAATTTAAATAATTTTAACTCTAGAGAGGCAGAGTTGAATTAGTGAGAATTAAAATATCAGAATTTACATTCCGCATGAAGGAATTAAAACAACTTATTACACAGATTTTGTGAATTAATTAGAAGAAAATAAATAAAATCAAAATATTACCACTTCTGAGGAATAAAAAATATCTCTGTGACGTACGTTACCGGTACAATTAGAAGGATTTAAATATATTGAAAACACGTTCTCTTTGGGAGAATAGAAAACTGTGTGGCGGTCGCTATGGAAATAGAAGTGAATAAGTTTAGGAGGTATCTTATTCTTATTGTGGCATTTTAGACAGATGGAAAAATCGCGGATTCAAAATAATAGAATAATCTTCACTTTTGTGCAGAAATCTGAAAATATTAATTTTTTCTCTATTTTACGCTTATTACTGGGCAGAATTATAATAATTTTTAGCACATTAAGGGTGTTAATAAAAAAAATTCCAGAGTCGCAAAATGAATTCTGTGTCAGTTTTTACAGAAAAATTAGTTTTTCTCTGAAGCGATCAATATTAATTTTAAAAAATTAAAACATTATATATAGGGCGTATCAAAAACAAGCAAGTTCTTTATTTCTAGTTTTAGTAAGGATGCAAACTTTCTTTTGGGAGTCAAAAATACTACCCTAAAATATAATTACAACAAAAATTTGCCCGCTTTGTGGAAATACTCTCATTGCGCGTTGTGCGTGCGCCTCGCGAAATAGCGAAAAAGTCCATTTTTCAGATTTTTCAAAACTTTAATTTCGTTGTTTATTTTTAATTTCTGGTATTATTAAGCACGCTAGCTAGTTTTGGAAAGTGGAATCACATTGCACTAAAACAACCCTTTTCCTTTTTTAATGTATTCTTTACCATGGAATGATTTGATGGATATAGTCCTTGTTAACTTTATGGAGTGAACCATGTCAAGTCAATGAAATAAAAACTGTTTGCTTATGATATAATTCTCAAATTAGTAAAGTTAAAATAGCTAAAAAATAAGAAGTTGTTGTTCGTAGGCCGCCATGACAGCAAACAGCTTTTATTTCATTGATTTGACATGGTTGACTTGACATGTACATAGTTGTATTTTATTTTTACTGAAGAGGCCCTCCGTGGAAGGGCGAAACGTCTATTAATAAAGTGATTTTTTGGACCAATATGCCGACAATTTAAGATCTATTATTTGACATTTTTTTAATGTTCATTTTTCATTTCTGGTATTTTTAAATACTCTGACTATTTTTGGGAATGTACAAAAACAGTCTGGTTTTGACATTTAGAATATTTTTCGGTCATCACGGACCAGTCAGCACCCGACCAAGCCCCGAAAATATCGCCTTGATTAGACGGTCTTGACGAAGCCCGAACTGAACGCAGGTCTACCCCGATAATTTTCTACATGAGCATTTTAAAATTTTGTCTTTATTCTCATTAGAAAATTTTTACAGAAAAGGAAGTTGGATCAACTGAGACAAGTCAATTTCCATTTACTTCGAACAAAAATGAAAAGACGAAACGAATTCCTAATGCACCACGGATTACGATTGACGTTAATGTATTTATCGATAGACAGTAGGCATTCCGCTCAGCCCTACAATCATCTTCAGAATCATCTGAGGACGAATTATATGAAGAAGTCCTTGAAGCAGTTTCACCTCCAGACTTTCATGGTTCAACCGCATCCGAAATGTTCAATGTACAACAGGTGAAAGATTATTTTGCAAGCAACAATAGTATTGTGTTCAAAGAATCGGAACTCAAGACTTGGGAGGTTATGCTTATGATTCTTGCTATATTAACACGATTTTCACTAAGTGATAAAGCTCGTCGTGCCATAATTCAGATGACAAAAATATTAGCTGTCCCGGAATTTGACCAGTGGGATATTAGCGATTATTATCTTTCCCAAACATTTGATCCTAGTGATTCGACCATTAAGTACCACTTTTAAATAAATAACCCAATAATAACCCAATAATAACCCAATAATTACTTAATTCTTAATAATAAGAAGGTCAATCACGTTCTGGGACATCATGGGTTATTTAAACTACATACAAAGAAGGTATGGCGACACTCCGATGCAACTTATGGGAAATTGGATACGCACCAATCGAACATTGGTTAATCTAAAGGAGCAATGCACTTTTTTAATCAGGTGTAGAAATGAAACTCTGATTCCAGCACATATTCAACATCAAACAGACAAATGTAATGTACATAATTTAAATTATAAATTAATTCCTAAATTTGAAAGAATTAAGTTAATTTAAGAAAAAATGTTTAAATTATGAAGTCAATAATTTGGTGAGAAACATACAAGATTAGGACATGAATCTAATCGTTTAAAATACCGTTTTTCAAATATTGTGAAAGACATTTCAATTTTGACTTTTTTCAATTCACAAAATTTGAGTCTTAATAAATTAAAATATGAAATAAATGTATCCTAAAGTTTGACTTGTTAAAAAAAAAGAAATTTGGAATCTAATACGACATATACAGAGTTTTGTTTAAAAAATTGTTTTAAAAATTTATTAAATATACAAATCCCAAGTGAAATTCCTGAAACTTTGGCATTAGGTAATAAACATGGTATTTCTTTAAATGTTAATAAAATTCCGACAAATAACATAATTGCTAATCTGGAAAATTGCATCAAAAATGTAAAAGATGAAGAACTAAAATTGAATATTAGAAAAACAACAACTCAAATAATCTCAAATCACAATTTTTTAAATAAATTCAATAATATAAATAAAATTGATGAACATTTAGAAAAATTTCAAAAAGAACATAAGGATTTAATAGTACTGAAAGCAGATAAGGGAAACATTAGTGTAGCTGCAAATCGAAATGATTACATAACAACGGTTGAAAATCTATTAAAAAATAACATTTTATACAAAAATATAAAAACTAGGCTTGTTCCAACTTTGGAGCAAGAATGTAATGATATTGCAATCAGGTGGGAAAAGAAAAGGTTTATAAATGAGTACATGGCTCGCAAATTAAAAACAAATAACAGTGTGGTTTCTAAAGCATATGCTTTACCAAAAGTGCACAAAACAGGTTTAAAATGGCGGTTGATTGTTTCCGCTGTAGGTTCACCTACTTATAATTTATCAAAATACATTGCAAATTGTTTAAAACCAATTTCTGGCCAAACTCAAGCTTTTGTAAAGAATAATTTAACAAAAATCTCCAAAAATTAATTTTATTGCGACTAGGACAGTATTAAATAATACCAATTATCCCCTATTGTATCAAATTTAGTAATGAAAGATTTAGAGAGAAGGGCTCTGAATAATTTGACTTTTACTCCTAGGGCATTATTCCTCAACTGCCCCAACTCAAAAAATCATGTTTTTCGATTGTCTCTAAATTCTGGGAATATGTTCGCCTACCCAACAGTAGTTAATCCACAAA
>NC_046657.1:182499895-182502479 GCF_010883055.1 Belonocnema kinseyi
TGGTAATCCTGGTCTATAAGTTTGTGGATTAACTACTGTTAGGTAGGCGAACATATTCCCAGAATTTAGAGACAATCGAAAAACATGACTTTTTGAGTTGGGACAGTTGAGGAATAATGCCCCTCCTATTCTTTACAAAAAAATACGTCGACGATATCCTAGCAATTGTTCCTACTGAAAAAATAGATGAATTCATTAAGACTTTCAATAATATGGAAAATTCCATTAGGTTCACGATTGAAAAAGAGGAGAATAACTCTATTTCTTATCTAGATTTATTAATTATTAAAACTTCAGAAGGAAATTTAATAACAAATTGGTATAAAAAAACGTCTTGGTCAGGACGTTATTTGAATTATAATTCTCATCATTTATTTTCTTAAAAAGTTGTTCTAATTAAAGGTCTTATTGATAGATGTGTTAAATTAAGTAATATTAAATTCCGCAAAGAAAGTTTAGAGCAACTAAAAATTACTCTTTTACAAAATAATTACCCACTCCAATCAGTAAACAAAATCATTAAAGAAAGATTCCATGAAATTTATAATAATTCATCTAAAAATAAAAAAAGGTTTTCATTTCCGTATATTGAAGGTCTTTCTGAGCGGCTTAGAAGGGGTTTGAAAAAATATAACATTAATGTGCATTTTACAAACAACCACACACTAAATAAGTTTTCTTTGTTTAAAAATAAAGACAAAGAAAACTTATCTGGTTTAGATTGTATCATGAATTGTAAATGTTGCAATAAGATTTATATTGGTGAGACGGGTAGGAGATTAAAAGCTCGTATTTATGAACACAAACGGGATTGTGAATTAGACAATCAAAATACTGGTTTGTGACAACATGCATGGCAATTCGATCACTATTTTGATTTTAAGATTAATATTATAAAAATTTTAGCTCGTGAAAACAATAACCAACAAAGAAAAATATTAGAGTCTATTTTCATAAGTAAATTTATTGAAAATTCTATCAATTTGAAAACTGAAACTTTAAATGTAAATAAAATTTATCCGACTATTTTATAAAAAATTATTTATATATAAATTATTCTTAAAATTAAAAAAAAAAAATAATTAAAATTATTTATTTTATTGTTTTAAAATTTTTTCATTTCAATTTACTTTGGCGCACTTTTCATTATTTTCTCCATTTTAAAATCGGCCTTTCTTGATTACTCATGTAAAATTGACTTTATTTCTAATGTATTCGTTAGTCCATGTTTGTCCTTCCATACAAAAAGTATCTGTTGTCGTAAATTTTTTTTTCTAAATGTAGTAAATATAACATAATTTGGAGCATATTTTAAATTTGAGGTTTCAAATTTTTTTTAAATTTCTATGTGTGTTTTCTTATATATAAAAAAGGGCACTCCAAAATATGGATACAAATAAATTTTAAACTTTAACAATTAACTGAATTGGCTCACTCCAAAATTATGCTCCGTTATAAATGACTAAAGAATAATTGAAATGTCTTTGGTTTTGGATATTAATATCAAAATTTACAGGTAAATTCATACATAATACAAAAATGTTTTAAATAAAATTTGTTAATTCTTTCCAATGCATTACATATTGTTAAAAATGTTTAAATTAGGTGATGTATTACCTTGAAGAAGACCTGCAACTAGGTTGAAACGAACGTTGATTATATTAATTAAAATTGACGAATAAAGATTCATTGACATCTGAATCCACTTTTATTTATATTGGACTGTATGACCAGAATAAAACGCATTCTCTCATTAATGTTAATAACGGTCGAAGAAATTTCACAGTGTGGATAAACTCCAATCAGTAAATTCTTAATCAAATCAGATGGAGCTGTTTTATTCCACGGCTCAAAAATGTCGTTTTGGCCAATCTTTGTCATCATAAACGAGTTGACTCCACATTTGCGATTTCCCCACCCTATGTTAGCTGGATTATGGATAGGCAAGAAAGAATCTTCAGCTAGTGAAATTAACTTATTCATGACTTCCTTTGTCAAGCAATGTAAAAACTTAAGTAATGATGGTTTCGTTTGGAAAAATAGTTCGGAGAGAGTGTCCCTTTCTAGTGAAACCCTTGTTATGCAGAGTAGATACAGTTGCTCGCCCTCTTCTTCAGAACAGAATGCCGTCTAACGCTTATTATGGTTGCTCTTGGTGCTATATATTTGGTACATATACAGGAGGTTCAGTGCGATTTTTGATGGAAGAAAAGGAGTCTACTCCCAACCGGAAATCTAGACGGTTTCTAGATTTCATCGCTAGATCTAGAGTTGACCCCTTGCTAGATTATCTCTGGCGGACCGAAGGAACCGAATGGAGCCTCTACAAAGTACCTGTAAAGACCCCATTGGGTCCCCATTCGGTTCCTTTTTAAAAAACTCGAAAAATCAGCGAAATCAACTTTTAAATTGTTGAAATTCGGATTCTACGTTATAATTCCCTATAGAAGGCCACGGAATAATCGCAATAGTTTTTTTTTTAAAACGGTAAAAAGTTTAAAAAAATATAAGACGTATAACGCCTGTTGACTGCTACACTGCAAACGCATCGCCTGTAAGTAGCCGTCAACAGGCGTTATACGTC
>NC_046657.1:182502579-182517576 GCF_010883055.1 Belonocnema kinseyi
CTGTTTTTTCGAGTTTTTTAAAAAGGAACCGAATGGGGACCCATGGGGGTCTTTACGGGTACTTTGTAGAGGCTCCACTCGGTTCCTTCGGTCCGCCAGGGATACTGGACGATTCCCAGACTCAAAAGGGTCGTCGTTCTCGGTCCCTTTTTTATGAGGTCAGCAGTAAACAGTAGTAAAGCTGTAAACTCTCCTTAAGGGTATGTGACACAGCTAAATACCTATATTACCGACCTCACTTTTTCAGTTCACTGAATGTTTTTTTGAACCTAAGAACTTTTTTTGTAAATAAAATATCATGCTGAAACTTTGGAAAATGTATTAGAGTAAAATAAAGTACGTTTAGGTACTGCATTTTGGTAGGAACTTCACTGAAAATTATTTCATCTTTTTTCTGAACCTCGACATTTTTTGAACGTTCGAACTTTTTTTATACATAAAATGTCGGTCTCAAACTTTGAATAATGCAAGAGCCGAAAGAAAACTACGTTTAAGTACAAAGCTTAATAATAAAAGAAGTAAAAAAAAATTTCAACTATTTCCCTCGGCATCAGCCGGTAACGTTGTACACGAAAATACGAATCCTCTAGAGCGTCGTCTAATGGCCGCCAGGGTTCGTATTTTCATGTACAACGTTACCGGCTGATGCCAATGGAATTGATAGTTGAAGTATATTTTTTTTTACATCTTTTATTATTAAAATTAATGCTTAAACGTAGTTTTCTTTCGGCTCTTGCATTTCTCAAAGTTTGAGACCGATATTTTATGTATAAAAAAAGTTCAAACGTTCAAAAAATGTCGAGGTTCAGAAAAAAGATAAAATAATTTTCAGTGAAGTTCCTACCAAAATGCAGTACCTAAACGTACTTAATTGTACTCTAATACATTTTCCAAAGTTTCAGCTCGCTATTTTATTTACAAAAAAAGTTCTTAGGACCCTATTAATATGTATACCTGTGTTTAGCGCGTGCCTAGTACGCATCTAGGGAACGTCAAATGGGCATCTAGGTAGCGTCTAGTGGGCATCTAGAAAGCGTCTAGTGCGCAAGTAGGGAACGTCTAGATAGCATCTAGGAGGCGTCTAGTGGGCATCAAGAAAGCGTTTAGTGCGCATCTAGGAAACGCCTAGGCCAGTGTAGGAATGATACACATAGAAAAGAATGTATATTAACAATCAATATGATTTTTAAATTAAATACATTTTATTTATTTACATATATGCATTACATAAATATATTTTTTTGATCAATTAAAACATAAATTAAAATATAATTTGGAATAAACTTATTGAGGGAGCGTTCACAAATTACGTGACATTATTTTTACCCCCCACACCCCTCCAACATGTAACAGAACGTAAGATTTGTTTCTTACTCCTACCCCCATCGCTATTAAAACACAATTTCTTTATTATATTTACAAAATACTAGACATTTTCTAGATAAAAGCCGTGTTTTTAAAACCAAGTATACAAATATTGAAGTTTATATTGAATGATATTATTAATAATATAACATAAAAATTCAAAATAAGTCTTTGTTTGTTAAAATGTTTTTGAACACTGAAGTTTGAGTTGAAATTAATTTCGGAGAATTTAGAACAAGAAAATAAGTTCAGAAGCATCAAAAAAGATTGTATAAGATATGAAAGAAAATTTTTTTAATTGATAAAATTGTACAAAATATTGTGAAAAATTCTAGTCTTTTTCAAAGAAGATTAGGACTTTTACTAGTTTGAAGAAAATCAAGAAATATCTAATAAATTTTCGGACATTTTTGCAAGGTTTTTAATATTTTTAATCTATTTAAAACTTCTTCAATTCTTAAAAACATTTGTTAGTCTTTTGACACCTTTCGAAATAGCTTTAAAGCTTTTAAAGTTTATTTTTGAAATCTGTAAAAATCTCCATTTCAAAAAAAGTTTAAAGCTTTCAACTCTTTTTGAATCTCTTTAAATCTAATAAGTTTTTCTTAAATATACTCTTTTTTAATTTTATTTTTTAATCTTACCAAATTATAGGATTCTACTTTAAAATCTTCTAAACTCTTTTTCGCCTTTTTAGGAAATCGTTTGATATATTTAAAACCCTTTTTTAATTTTCTCTTAAAGTGCATTTTTCCAAATAAAAAATCATTTAAAATTTTAACACGAATATTCAGAACATTCTGTTTTTAATCCTTTTTAATCATTTAATCCATTCAAACCTTCTAGAACTTCCAATCTTTAAAAATTATTTAAATTCTTCCACAATTTCATTTCAAACCTTCTTTCATAATCTTTAAAAATTAATTTTTGGACATAAAAAATTACTTTAATTTTCCCAATGAAGAGATATAATTCTGTTTTTAACATTTCGGTACCACAGTATAATTTGTAAACCTTCTTAAATTTTTAAAGGGATAAAAAAATAAAATTATGAGGAGAAATTTATTTTTAAGAATTTGAATAAAGGCTTTTTAATGATTATGGCAGTTTTTAGATTTGATCTTTTTTCAAGATTTCTGGGAAATTTTTTAATGATTCAGGTTTAATTTTTAAAGAATAATATTAGGTTTGGAAGATTTCAAAATGCGTGGAAAAAGAATATGAAAGGCTTTGAGACAAATTTCTACATTTTTTAGGTAAATTAAAATTTTTAGGGTGTGAAGAGAATGAAAAGAAATGTTCTTATGAGATTCGTGGAGAAGTTTTTAAAGATTCTTTTGTAATGAATTCTAAGAGAAAATTGAAAAACATTTTTAATTATTTCCTAAGTTTAAAAAAAAGTGTTAAACAATTTCAAATAACATGTTGCAATTTTATATTAGTACATAATTTTAGATAACATTTGAGCAAGTACAAGAGATGTTTAGAAATTAAAGCGATTAAAAAATAATTAAAACTTGTAGAGTTTTAAAGAATTTTGTCAGGTTTAACAAATTTGAAACAAAATATTGCATAGGTTCTTAGGAAAAATTAATGTAAAATTTTATTTCGAAAAATTAATTTTAAGAGATTATGAAAAAAGATTTGAAAAGAAATTGTTAAAGAATTTGAATCATTTTTAAAGATTACAAGTCCTAGAAGTTTTGAAAGGATTAAAAAAAGAATTTTCTGAATATTCGTGTCAAAATTTCAAATGATTTTATTTTGAAAAATGCACTTTGCGAGAAAATTAAAAAAGGGTTTTAAACATAACGAACGATTTTTTTAAAAATCGAAAAAGAGTATAGAAGATTTTAAAGTAAAATGCAAGATCAAAAAATAAAATATAAAATAGAGTATATTTGAGAAAAACTTATCGGAATTAAAAAGATTGAAAAATAGTTACAAACTTTAAACTTTTTTTGATATGTAGATTTTTACAGATTTTAAAAATAAACATTAAAAGCTTAAAAATAATTTCGAAAGGTGTCAAGAGCCTAACCAATTTTAAAAAATGTTCCTGGGACAATCTAGAAGCATATAAGGAAATTTTTTTACATCTTGAACGACTTGCGAACATTTTAAGAAAAATTCAAGTCAGTTAAAAATGTTTTTAAGAATTTAGGACGTTTTAAATAGATTAAAAATATTAAAAACCTTGCAAAAATGTCAGAAAATTTATTGCATATTTCTTGATTTTCTTTAAACTTCTAAAAGTCTTAATCTTCTTTGAAAAAGACAAGAATTTTTGACAATATTTTCTACAATCTTATAAATTAAACAAAATTTCTTTCACATCTTATACAATCTTTTTTATGCTTTTGAACTTATTTTCTTGTTCTGTATTGTCCGAAAAGAATTTTAACTCAAACTTCAGTGTTCAAAAACATTTTAACAAATAAATACTTATTTTGAATTTTTATGTTATATTATTAATAATATCATTTTCTAGTCTTAAACTTTCTAGTCTTTAGCATTACAAAATAATATATTATAGCGTATCTTAATTTAAAAAAAGGAAAATTCCAACACATTAATTCCAAGGTTGGAAAACAGGTGTGGTGTTATTTTCGCTTAATGCATCCGATGTGGCATACGATGTCGATGCATGCATTGCGTCGTGTGTTAATGTATCAGTCGATGTGTGCGATCGGAAGTTTTCCGACGCCGCTGCTAAAGGCGACGTGGTCCTCTCGCATGTTTATGTAGAGGGTGTCCCTTTTTGCACCGCCAGTAGCCAACCAGTTTTTAAATTAATATAACGAGTCATTTTATTTAACTGTTGGCAGACTATATCCCTGCCGTAGACTAGATCCTGGCTCATCCACCTTTCGAACTCACCTAAAAAAGAATATTTGTCAATTAATATTTATTGTACGATCATAAAAATGTTTTTTACTACCTTTCACTTGCCCGATCGTAGAAGGGCACATAAATTGATTTTGCTGGGAGTAAGAAGACCCCTGGAAGCTTTGTTACACATTTTGGAATTTTTATTTTTAATTTTAAACAGGCAAAAAGTTGTAGCTTTTTAGTTTTCTAATTAAAGCCCAAAAATGGCTTTTTTGTAAAAATTAATTGTTATTCGCTTTTCACTTTAACTCGTGCTCAATCAGTCGCCTGGCGCTTAGCGGCCTCTTCTAACTTTCAGCGTTTCGTTTATCGAGCGAATTTTGAGAAACAAAAAATTTTCAGCGAGAAAGTTGTTGACAACAGTACAAATAAGTTTTCTGGTAAATTTTAGCCCAATCGAATTAATATTCAAAACATTATTAACGTCTCAAGTCGATAGCGGCTAGTCAACTGACGCGCGGGCTGTAGCGAGAGTCTCAAGATCCGATTTATAATACAGTTCACAGGCGCAAAAAAAAACTAATCAAGTAATCAAGTAGTATCAAAGTATTATGCATAAATAAACAATAATACGCTCTATTACAACAGGAATAAAAAACAAATTTACTTTCTCGATGTTTCACTTTTTTCAATTCCGCAGCATTGAAAAATTTTTGGAATAAAGAATCCGTTAAATCTCAACCATTAGATGTTTATATTTTCTTTTATTTTTGTACAATTTGTCTTAAAAATAAAAATCCCTGATTACTTGATTTGTTTTTATTTTTGGCGCCGGTGAACTGTGTTATAAATTGGACCTGAGACTCTCGCTAAAACCCGCGCGCGAGTCGTCTAGCCGCGATCGACTTGAGACGTTAATATTTTATTGAATATCAATTTTATTGGGCTTAAAGTTTTCCAGAAAACTTCTTTGTACTATTGTCAACAACTTTTTCGCTAAAAGTTTTTTGATACTCAAGATTCGCTCGATAAACGAAACGCTGGAAGTTAGAGAAGTCCGATAAGCACCAGGCGTCGGAAAAAAATTAACAACCATTTTCTTTAAATAAATGTTTGAATTAATTTTGCTTTATCAGTCACAAGACATTCCAAACTACATTCCCTAAGTAATTTATTTGAAAAACTCATTAGAACTGACTGACCTAGCACGAGTTGAAGTGAAAAGCGAATCAAAATTAGTTATTACAAAAAATCCAGTTTTTTGGCTCTAATTAGAAAACTGAAAAAGCTACAACTCCCAGCGAAATAAGTTAATGTGCCCTTCTTCGATCTGGCAGCTCAATTGTTCAGTTTTGAAAGATTTTTTGCCTAATTCTATTAACATATCCTTTAATATACATTATCCAGTGAATATGAGAGCTAATTTCAAATCAGGGAAAGTACCGATAAGTAGGATCCCACTCTCATCGGATTTCCACATTATTTTTTTCTCATTAAATTATTTAAAAAATGAAAGAAGTTAATTTCGAAAAATTACTAAAATAAAAAAAGTTTTATGTATAATAAATCATAAAATTTCATGCAATTGGGATCCTACTTATTGAAATTTCTTCTAATCTGAAAACTATAAAATGGCTGCTATAACATGACTGGCTAATATATATATACTTACATCGAATTGCTTCGATTTTTAAGGAGCACAATTTTCCTTTTCCTTTGCTTCTGCCTTTCACGGTATTGGCCATGAGCCCCTGCTTGCCAAAAATAAGTTCCGCCAAATCCCAAACAAAAATGGACTCCTTTTGGCTCATTGGTCAAAGTAACCTAAAAAATATACAATTATAAATATTACATTATGGTAAACACAGAGAGAAATTTCAGCTTCTTTTCTCTCTGGTCTCGAATTCTATGCTTTTAGATCATATGGTAGAGTCCGAACCATCTGAAGCATAAAAATGTACTATAAATAACAATTATTTATCTTTCCGTTGCTCGGAACACATCTGTCTGGAGTACTGTACTTTTGCACAGGTAGACTAGTCGATTCTGTAAATAATAAAGTTCAATTCAAAATCTTGGACTAACTTCAAATTGGGCGTGAGATTGTAAAAAAGAGTACCACTTTTCGGTAGGGTGTTTAAAAAAAAAAAAAATTTACCTTTATTTATTTTAGAGATGGCTTCCAAACGAGAAATAGCCTGATCAAGTCTGCCTGATGTGCTTTCCAGCATCCTGTCTTCTTCGCCAATTCTTCTCGAAGAAATACGTTTTCTTTCCTTAAGTCTTCGACTTCCGAGCTCAGCTTTATCTCCCTATTTTCTTCTGGTGTAGCCTGGAAAATAAATTAATAACTGCTTAGAAAAGAAGTTTTGAGTTGAAGGAGCATATATCTCATATAAAATATAAATCAACTCACCAATACGCTTTTAGTACTTTGTTGTGAAAATGCCACTTCATTTTCACTACTGCATGACTCGGTATCTGACTGTAGATACTTTAAGGGTGGAACTCTCGTTCGTTTATTTTTCCCTTTAGGCTTTAGGCCTTACTAGCTCGGCCTTGCTCTCTAAAAATAAAGAATAACAAAATGTTAGTACATATAATCAAATCATTGAATGTCACGCTATTTTTGAATCCTTTAAAAAGAAACTTTAAGATTCCGCCAAGTCCCTAGTAGTAATTTCTTGAAATCACTTGAATACTTTGAAATCTCGTAAAATTTATTGAAAAACCTGAAAGTTCTCCTAATTTTTTTGAACTCAGTTCAACTTCTTTGAATTAATTTTAAATATTGTAAAATTGACTAAAATTAATTCAAATCTTTTAAATCGAAAATCCTTTAAATTTTCTTAGGCTCCTTGAAATCTCTGGAAAATCCCTATATCAATCAATTCCTTTCAATACCTTGAAATTTTCTAAACTTCATTACATCTGTTTTAATAACTTTTCAATAACTCGCTTGACTTTCTTTAAAATCACTCAAACTGTCGTAAAATCTTAAAAAATCTCTTGTAAGTCTTTAAATCTTTTAAAATCCTTAAATTTTTTGTAGACTCCTTTAAATCTCTTTAAAATCCTTAAATCATTGAATTTTTTTAAACCTCTTGAAGTCTCTTAAAATTGATTAAATTCTTTTTAAATAACTTTGTTGTCTTTAAAATCACTAAAACTGTTTAAATTTTTTTTTAAATTTATTGTAAATCTTGAAATGTTTTTTAATTATCTTTAAGTCATTTTAACAATATCATGAGATTCCGTCAAGTCCCTATAGAAATTCCTTAAAATCACTTGAATTTTCAGAAAATCTTTAAGTTTTTTTTTTTAAACCGTTAACTACTCCGAATTTGTTTGAAATTCCTTCAACTTCTTTAAAATCATTTACAACTTTCGAACTTCAGTACAGTTAATTAAAATCCCTTGAGTTTTCTTAAATTTCTTAAAATATTAAAAAAATTACATCCTTTGAAATCTCTTCAAATTCATTAAAATCTTTTTAAATAACTTTTCAGTAACTGGCTTGATATTCTTTGAAATCACCTAAACTGTCTTAAAACTTGACCATATCTCTTGCAAATCCTTCAATCTTTTTTGATTCTTAAACAATTTTTTTAAAATCCTTCAAAGTGTTTTAATTTTTCTGCATTCTTTTAAAATCCTTTCAAATTTTTTGAAATCGTTAAAAATCTCTTCAGAAACCCTAAGATCACTTAAAGTCTTTTTTCAATCCTTTAAAGTATCTTTCATATAAATTTATCCTTAATATATAATCTCTAAACGATATTGTCGATTTCGATTGTCACAATACTCAATTTCTTTGCCACATGCGTGTGCCACGAGGCGTCATTGGGTTAGACAGCATTGGAAAATATTGAAAAAATTGTCACGATTGCTCGTTCTTTGATAGCTACACGCGTGCGACAGAACAAAAATATCTTTTCACCGAGGCATCCTTGAGTTTGACAGTAATGGAACGTTACACGTGTTTTCTTGAAGTTAATGATCCCAACGGAGCTGCCTTGATCTACGCTTGCTTGGATTTGAGTGATGTTCATTGGCTACGCTTCACGTCTGTACTTGATTTTTAAATACGTACGCGAACTAGAGCCAATGAGCGCCGCACAGTTCAAGCATGCGCAAGTATTTTTGGATCACTGTTGGGAATAATAATCGAATCAAAATTCGAGGTCGATAATACGAATCAACGCTTCTCCTTTACCACCACCTTGCCACCCGTACCACCGCAATACAGGGCCCCTGCTTGTCATTTATGATCGAATTCTTATTTCAATTCAAGCCTCTCTGCTTGTTATTTATGATCGTATTTTTATTTCAATTTGAGAAAGGACATTTTAAAGCATTCAAGGCATTTAAACGAACTGTCTGGACGAGTGCAATTTAAAAAAAATAGCTGAGATATCTACCAGAACAGATTGCAATTAAAAATATCAATACACTTTTAACCAAAAATGGAAAGTTAAATTTTCATTTCTATAAATTAATTTTGAAAAAAAAGAATTGTCAGAAAAATGGTTGAATCCTAAATCAGCAAGAAGAAATTTCAAACAAGAAGATTAATTTTATACTAAAAATAGACGAATTTTTAACAAAATCCATCAACTTTTAAACAATTAGTTACATTTTTAACTAAAAAAGATTACACTTTAATTTAAAAAAATACTTTTTCACCAAAAATGTCATCGTTTAATTTTCTGTTAAAAAAAAATTAATTTCAACCAAAAAAAATTGTTATAAAAATTATTTCAAAGGAGATCGAATCCATTTACCATTAGGCAGATTCTGCAATTCAAGTCGTTGAATCAATCAGGAAGGGAATTATGTTGATTTTAGATTAAAATTTAAGAGAACTATTTTTTCTTCATAAAAACAATTCTATGTTCAAAAGATTAATTTTTAACCAATAAGATTAATGTTTTACAAAAAAGACGAATTTTGAACCTATTAACAATTTAGTTAAATCTTTTTTTATGCCTTGACTAAAATTGTTTCTTAGTTAAAAACTCATCTCTTTGTGTGGAAACGTGATTTTCTTACTGAACATAAACACAATGAAATTGTATCCCTTTAAGTTGAAAATTCAACTGCTTTTTAAACTTGTCTTCGTGGGTGGAAAACTCAACAATTTTGTAGATACTTTTCTTTTTTCCTTGTTTGCTCTAGAGCTTTGCGCTCGATAATATATGCATATACATCTTGAACTGTAATTTGGTAGTTGTGAATTATCTTTTGTTAAAGCTCCTTTTTTGAGGACTCAATTATTTTTTTTAAATTTGTCTTTTTTATTTGCATTCGACTACTTGGTTAAATGTTAAACTAAATGAGTAAAAATAGATCTTTTTTGGGTTGAAGATTCTTCATTTTAGTTGAAAATTTAATTCTTTTGTTGAAAATTCTTTCTTTCTTTGGTTGAGAATTAATCTTTTTTGTTGAACATTTCTGTAATTGTTTTAAAGTTAAACGACCTTTTACAAATTAATTTTTTTGGTTGAAGATTCATTATTTTATTTAAAAATTTATCTCTGGTTAAAAATTAAAAAATGTTCTTGAAATGCATTTTTTCATTCAATTCAGATGTTGTTTTTTTTTAAATAATCATATTTTTTAGTTTTTGGTTGAAAATTTATCTACTTATTTAACATTTTTAACTATTTTGTTAAAATTTTATATTTTTAGATAAATAAGTAACTATTTGGTTCAAATTCGTTAATTTTTTTAACTGAAAATTAAACTTTTTCATTTTCAGTGTAAACGGTTTTGTTCAAAATTTGACTTTTTAATGAAGGATTTGCATTTACAACCGAATAGTTTTACTTTTAACCAAATAGTTAAATTTTTAACCTACAAATATAATTTTCAAATTTTTAAGCAGAGTTGAATTTTCGAACCAGTATGTAAATTTTCAACAAAGTAGTTGACTTTTTAACCTGCAAATATGAATTTTCGATAGAAAATATAATATTTGATATTCCAACGAATGCAGATGCTGCCAAGAGATGCATTGTAAAAATAAGGAAACGAATTTTCAATCATAAAAATTAATTTTCTATAAGAGATTCGAATTTAAACCAAAAGTAGCAAAGTTAGGAAATAAAAAAATGTGTCCCACTTCTTAAACTTTTAAGTCAAAAGACTATTTTTCTGTAAAACAGTTATAACACCTTTTACCCTCCATCTACCACCATCAACCACATTTTTTACAACACCTTCACCCCACATGATAATTTTTCAAATACTTATTTGTTGCAAGTGTTATTTTTAATACAATATTTCATCACTTTCAATGTAATTTGAAATATAATACTAATTATTTTAATTTTAAACAAAATATTTATGTTTTTCATAAACTTTAATGTGATAAGTCCAGGGGAAAGTGGAAGACTTAACTAAGCCCGATATCGCGTTATTCCTTACACAGTAGTGTAATGATTTTGTATAAATCGGAATAATGAAACAGTTATTACTAAAAATTTTATGACATTGAACGCATGAACTAATATCAGGGAGACTTAACCAAAATTTTAAGGGAAGTGTTTACAAAGTGGCAACAAGCTTATTTCATGTGTTTTTAAACCTATAAGGTCATTGATTATTATAATGCGCGTTCAAAAATTTTGCTTAATTGATTTATAAAAATTGTGGTGTAAAAATGCAAAGTTCATTATTTAAAGAATATGATTATCATCAACGCGAGTTACAAATTCGTAAAAAATGCTATTCATCAATATTAGGTGTAAATTAATTTTTAATAAAAAAACCTCATTTGGAATAAAATAGTTCAATTTCATTTTTTACCTGAAAAAAAAAATTCTTTGAAATCCTATCATAAGAGATTAATTACAGTTTAATATACAGAACTTATCCCTTGATATCTTGTATTATTTTATACTAATATTTTGTAACATTCATTAAATATGTATAACATAGAAAAGATAGGCTTTTAATTTATTCTTTTTCATAAAAAGATAAACAGGCGCGCGCCGTGACACGCGCAAGACTGCTAATTTGATATGAAACTACTTAAAATCACTTATTATAGAAAAGAATTATCACATAAGTCTCTGGCAATTGAGGTTATAACCTTAATCACGGCAACTTATATTTTTTCGTGATGGATTGCTTAATAGAACATTTTCGATATTGCCAACAATAATAAAATAAATAGCTTTTCTTTCTAAAAATCAAAGGTATATCACGATTTTTTACTTAATTTCGCCGAAATTAATTAATTTTAGTCAAATTCCTATCTAAACAATGCTTTGCAGTCCATCAAGTGGTATAGTCTTACAGATTTTGATGTTACTGACAGAGCGTGACGTAATATTAGAATACTCATGGACATAGGAAACAAGGGACTAGGCATGCCATTGTGGGGGTGATGCAATGAGGGGGGAGGTCCGCCACCTTTTGATGTCCCGCGACAAACATGGCAGCGCCCACATGTTTATATATTTTCATGCACAGTTTGCGACAAAAATGCTCGTGCGCATAATCAAATGGAACATCGTAAGATGGCGGCTCTCCCCACTCATGAAATTCTCCCCCCTCCCGTGGATTCCACCCCGCTCACCAAAGTTAGGATGGCATGCCTAGTCCCGTGTTTCCTATGTCCATGGGAATACTCAATAGAAGATAGCCACGAAAATGTCAATATCCCCCCCCCCCCCCCCCCCCCCCCCATACGTATTTATTCAAATGATAACATTCTTTCCTTAGGATCTACTATCCAATACGACTTACATCAGACATTATTGACGTTAATTTTTTGAGTGGGTACACCTTACAAATAAATTATTTTATTATTTTTTTATTACTTCTTTATATATAAGAAGTAATCGAACGAAATGTAATAAATCCTTTTTTTTAATTGAGATAATGATTATTTCTAACGTTTTTAATAGCATTAATCGAATTATTAAAATGAAATTGGCAAAAACGAAATTTTTCATCTCAGTATTCAGGTGTATCTTTAAAATGAAATGAATTTTTAGAAAAAGTTTAATTTCCGGTTACAGATTCATTACGTAAATAGAGATAACTTGTTAAATATGTAGAAAAATTTTAGTCAATCATAAACAATTTTCAATATTCCTCTTATAATAAATAATTTGACAAAACTTTAACATTTGATTTTTAGAATTGAAAATATATTAATCACCATTGTGACTGCCTTGTTCTTTTTCTATTATTAATTTGGAAACCCAGTTTTGAATTGACAAAAAATATACGTCTATTTGTAACTGAAACCCCGTTTTGGAGCGGGGAGGGGAAGCTTCACGAAATACTTGAATGAATTCTAATTTAATAATAATTAATAAGCGGCTTTTAAATAAAAAATAGAAGAAAAAAATCGCATTCGTTTTACTTATTGATGATTGAAACGATTTTCCAATTTTTAAATCGCCATTGAAAATGTATTGCCTATTTTAAAATATTTTATTAAAAATCAGACATTGCTTTTATCACGTGAAAATAATCTTTTTTAATTTAATATTTTTAAACTATTTTTCAGCCAAAATATTGGCCATTATATACCCAAATTTAAATTTTTTTATCAATCACAATTAGGAATCTTAAACTGTATAAGATAAAAATTAAAAAACAATATTAAATGTGCAAATTAGTCTTACTTAATCCTACTTGCGACATCCAAAATCCGGGCAAGATAGTACATGCTTGTTTTATTATCTGCGTGGTTACTTTCCCATAAAACTTTAAACACTTTTTGCTTCCACTTACACTCCACAAATTTTGGAACGTTTTCTCTAGGGACAATGCGTTCAACATTATCCACTATATACCGTACTCTCAAAAACTTAATATGCATAGCGAAAAATTTATCTGCACTTTTCACTGATCACTAAATTTGTATCTTCCTTGTGCGAAGCAAAGTTGGAACTAACTAAGCACTGCGGCCGATCCTCTTCATTCAGAAAAACAAATCTTGCATGATAAACTTTCTTCTAGGTTTATTTATATTTATATTTATTTATATATTTTATTTTCAGATCCCAGATGTTGGGTTTTTCCCGAGACCCGAACGACATGAAAGAAATGAAACGTAAATTTTACCTGGTTAGGGCACTTGGGGGTCTTTTCGTACAGGAATATCAGTGCGAATACAAGCAGAAGACATTTAGCGTATAAAAATATACCTATATAGTAGTTGATGGTAAATTTTGTGAAACGGTGGAAATAAGTTTAAAACGGGATCTCAATTTTTTCTGCCCTGCTGTTCGAATTTATCATAGAAAAATTAAGGAAAATTCAGTCTCGGTCAGACGTTGTTCAAGGTTCCGTTTAATTTCCCAAATTTATTGCAATCTTTAACTAAATGTCTTACATAGCATTCTACCTCTATCCTGGCACCAAAATTTAACTACGCTTATCAGTACGGAATTAGAGAATTTTTAAAAACTAAAACACTTTTTAATTACAAATATAACTTTAATTTCACGTATTGCTAACTAAAGTGATTTTATCGACTTGAAACTGAAAAAGCATATATGAAAATTCTTTTATTATTTTACTATCCGCAAACAAGGAAAAAAGTTAACTATATTACAGAATTTCTTGTTTCAATTATGAAACGCAGTTTGATTAGAAGGTGTCACGAAATCGAAAAATCTCTGTTGCAAAGAATGTAGAAAAATTCAATTCTGAAGATGTGAATTGCTGCACAAATAGAACAGTTTTATTTATCGTGATTTATTTCTCGCAATAACGTGTGAAACTGTTCAAATAAAAAGACGAATATTCTTTATTTTAGTTTCTTTCAATATTCAAATAATTTACTGGTATTTTGAAAATTTCAAAAAACTTAACGAAAGAAAAATCCTAGTTGATTAAATCATTTTTTGAACTAAAATTAAGTGTTATATTGGACATGCATACTTTGACATTATTGTTTTTAAATTTTAATGCCCTTCACATTAAATTTAATTTATAGGAGTAGAAGAAACTTCAAAGCCCATTGAAATTCAGTCCGATTTATATAGCAGCGTATTTTTTCAATATCCAGACTCTGTTAGCAGTTGAGCAAGCCGAAAATAAAAATATTTCAAAACTGCTGAATAAATTGTACAAAAATATTAGCGTTAATAAGAATTGTGAATTAATTTTAAAAATATGCTCGCAGCGGCAGGGTATTCTCATTGTGCGCTGGGGTCGCGCCGTCTCTCATCACATTCGTGCACGCACGGGTACACCCTCGCGCTGTGCGATCGTTTTGTACGAGCAATGCCTACATTTCGACTTCCTTTTGTTAAACATCATATATATATGGGGTTCCACCCCTGAGCCGGTACCTCTGGAAATTTATCAATGTACCTTTACCGAGGTTCTGGTGGTTCGAAACCCGCCTTAAGCTGTAGGTCCCCCCATCCTGTACTTGACTGCAACCCAGTCCGTCAATGATGGGGTAAAAACCAGGCTTTATCCAATATGTCTGGGCAAACTGCTTTCATCAAATCACTTGATTGCATTATTCGGTTTTGATTCCTCTAGAATCAAACCGAAGGGCCTATGACAAAGCCACCGAACGCGTTCTCGGGTTGCGGATAGAGGGTCCCTGTATCAAGGGTTTCTGCTAAATATGGTTACAAAAATAAATAGGCAGTCGCGGACAATTGTCCAGGGGTGGTCTCGAAGGAATTACCCCCAAGCGGAGGTGTGAAAACCGTGCCAAAGCTGAATGGCACCTGGGTGAGGTGTCTAGAACGGTGACTCTGGGATACCAGGCGACCTCTCAGAGTAAGCAGCCTTATCCTTGCATGCGGGGCTCTA
>NC_046657.1:182517676-182526808 GCF_010883055.1 Belonocnema kinseyi
TTTAAAAATGTCACATTTTATAATTTCTATTGTAAAATGGACCGTACATGGGCATTGACATGATTTCAGGGCAACGTTTGATCAGATTTGACCCACGTCCGGGCATACGATTTTTTCTTTTTTTTTTCTTTTAATTTGTTTAGAATGTAGCATTGAAAATCTCATATTTAAAAATGTCACATTTTATCATTTCTATTGTAAAATGGACCGTATATGTGCATTGACAAGATTTCAGGGCAACGTTTGGTGTGATTTTACCCACGTCCGGACATACGATTTTTGATTTTCTTTTTTATTATTTTTCCTCTCGAAAATATCTTTAAAAATATGATATTAAAAAATGTCACATTTGATTAATTCAATGTCAAATTAGACCGTATGAGGGTATTGACACGATTGGTGAGGCCCGTTTTGTCGAATTGGACACTTTTTTGATAATAGAACATTAATTTTTAACTTTGTCTTCACACCTCATGAATACGGTGTGTCGATATTAGTATTTAAAAAATTAGTAAAATATATTTTTTTAAATAGAAAATTAACATTTGCCGGAAAAAATTTGATTTTTCTCTGATTTCTTTTTAAAGAAAAAATTGGAAAACCCGAGAGTTAGAATGTATTTTTTTAACCTTCCCCTACATTACTGTTCAAAAAAAGTTTAAAAAAATGAAATATTAAAAAAAAAAATTATTTAGTGTGAAACCGTCTAATTGCTTTACGTTTTCACGTTTGTTCAGATTTGAACCACATCCGGACATACGATTTTTGATTTTCTTTTTTCTTTTAATTTGTTTAGACTGTAGTTTTGAAAATCTCATATTTAAAAATGTCACATTTGATTATTTCTATTGTCAAATGGACCGTATAAGGGCATTGACACGACTGGCGAGGCCCGTTTTGTAGAATTGGACACTTTTTTGATAATAGAAAATTAATTTTTGACTTTTTCTTCACACTTCATGAATGCGGTGTGTCGATATTAGTATTTGAAAAAGGAGTAAAATATATTTTTTTAAATAGAAAATTAATATTTGCATGAAAAAATTTGATTTTTCTCTTATTTCTTTTTAAAGAAAAAATTGGAAAAACCGAAAGTGAGACTGTGTTTTTTTAACCTTCCCCTACATTTCCATGCAAAAAAAAAGTTTAAAAAAATTAATAAAAAAAAAAAATGAGTGTGAATGCTCCATGTCAGACGTCTCGAACTTCAGGCCTATGGATGGCTAGGGTCATTTGCAGAATTTGTTTACAATATATTTCACAGAAAAGGTGGGAAAATGCAACATGTAGATGCCCTCTCTAGAGTGCCCGTGGAGGTTGCGGATATATTAGACCATGCGACAATGTACAATGTCTTAATTCGCGAAGACGAAATTTAATGTTCCAGCGATCCGACGATACCGTAAAACGAAAAATATAAATTTTAGAGACGCCAGAAAGCGAACGGACGCGACGTGATTCAGGTGAGGTAGTTGACTATGTAATTAAGAGCGGATTATTATACAAGAAAGAGGCGAGCAGCGAAAAGGAGTTATATGTAATACCGCGAGCGATGAGAAAGGCTCTTATAATTAAAAATCACGATCTCACAAGCCACTTTGGGGTTGATCGGACGATTGCCCGAATTAAAGAACACTATTATTTCCCGGGTATGCGGCCGTATGGCAAAAGACACATTAAATCATGCGTAGAATTTATCCTTGCAAAGAACGTGGTAGGTCGATAGCCAGGGTAGTTACATCCCATTACTGTCGGCAAGCGGCCCTTCGAAACCGTTCATCTTGACCACTTGGGTCCCTTTGTCACGATTGGTAGAGGTAAAAAATTTGTTCTCACAGCCACTTGCAATTTGACGAAATTTGTGCAGTTGTATGCGGTCAAAGATGAAAAGGCCGGTACGACCGTCAAACGAATCGAGGAATTCAGAGAGGTGCGGAGCCTAGTTACGGTTTATATCAGACAGAGAAACATCGTTTACGGCAAAACAATTCACAGATTGTTATCAAAAATACGGCATTAAACACGTGATGATTTCAAGTCGTTACCCTCAAGCTAACGGGCAGGTGGAACGGCTCAATCAGACCATTATTCCAGTCATGCAGTTCGATTTAAACGATTCTGAGTGCCGGGATTGGGACCCAACCCTACCGAAGCTTGAGCGTATCCTCAATACAGCAATTAGTAAAACGACGGGAAAGACCCCATTCGAGTTTCTCTATGGATATTTCCCCCGTTTTGACGATGGTCACTCGAGAGTGCTAACTGCTCATCTAGAAAGGTACAAAATTCCGGAAGAATTGAGACGCGAAATTTGAGAAAATATTGAGATTGAAAAAAAAGGGCTAAATCGCTTTATGATAGAGTAAGGTTGAACAACGTTAATTTTGACGTAGGTGATATAGTTTTCGTTAAAGCAGATAAAACCTCCATGGGAGAATCAAAAAAGCTCCAATCCAGATATAAGGGACCTATGGTGATCATGGAGGTATTGCCGTCGGATACGTACCGAGTACAGAATTTAAACGCGCAAGGTCCAGACAGAACAAAAACTACTTTTCATGTAGCGCAATTAAAAATTTGACGTGTTAGCAAAGATTTCGAAGAGTCAGATGACGAATGTGAGAGTGTGAATGAAACATCGTTTAGTGACAACGGCGAAAATGTGATTGTATCTGAACATGGTATCGGTAATGAGTTAGAAGTGCAAATCTAGGTATAGAAGATAAGCCACAACTAAATGTAAACCGGTCAAGAGCACGACGAGAAATACGTCCGCCCAAGCGATTAGAGGAATATGTGATGAGTTGAATTTAGTTGACAGTTATGAGTTATTCTGTAAGAGTTTCCTGATCATTGTTGTACACCGAGAGCTTGGAGACCAAGCTCAAAACAGGATGACCGAATGTATTAGTTTCAACTTTTATTATTTAGGGATTTTTGATAATGAACTACAGATTCCTAGGAGTATGTTGGCTGCAGTGTGAATGGGCCACGAGTCGAGGAGTTTGACAAGAATCGTTGAGACGGTGGCGTCGTGAGAGAAAGCTCCCCGTATGCATTCGGCTTTTGAGCGAGATTAATTGGCCAACGTGGCGATATTTTTCGGTCCATTACGACATCGGGTTTTCGAGCCGTATTTATTAAGTACCCATTAAGTGGAATTAATGTAACTAACTCTATATATTTTTAATAAACGTTTTAGTGTTCAGAAGTTATTTCGTATTATAACTATATTTAGTATTATAACAGATGTAATAGTCATTATAAATTTTATACTTAATTTATCGGATATTCTAACATTTGTGGATGATGGATCGCGGAGACTCGAAGAGGGAGAAACTCTTGCTAATTCAGACCATATTTAATATTGTGGAATTATTGGAGAAACTGAAAATAAGTTATAAATAATGTTTCTCTGAATAAAAACAACAGAGTTGCACAGAAGTCTTCCTCATGAGGTGAAAGTTGTTATAGTTGAAGATAAAGCAAAAATTGTAATAGATCAAAAAGTCATGGTAATGTTGTTTTGTTATGTTGATACTCTTAATCCACCGCACAAAAATATCTGGCATATTAGGTAATCTGTGTAAAATAAAACCAGCGTTCGATGATTTGCTTGTAAAGTCAACTACGCTTTACTTGTATATTCTTTTTCTGCAATATTTCATATCCATTTTACCACCATTTTTCTTAAAATAAACAACTAATGAATTCTACAATGTTTCAAATCCGTTGTTTTGATAGTGCATTTGATTCTGTTGTTCTGTCTGTAATGGGCCCCACCCATCGCTTAACATCACGAATCCGAACAACCCAGATTTAGCATGGGGCACTGGCTAAAGTTTGATGCCAGCCGTGACCTAATCCGCTGGTGGCGCTGCTGCATTTCTAGCTGCCAAGCGCACTAGTTATAGCAGAAAAATAATGAAATTATTAATAAAAGAATATTTTATGGGCAATAAAGGGCCTAGCATTTTTAAAAATTTATTCGCGAATATATAAACATTATTTTAAATATGCAAAATCTATTAAGACTTACAAAGATATGAAAAAATACTGCGTAAACCAGTATACCTGTTTCAAAAGAAGTTTGGAATAAATGTTTAAGATGTTTGATAGAAAAAATGTAGCTGTAATATAAATTCCATTTTTAGAAATATAAGGATAGAAAAAGAAATTTAAATAATAACAAACAAATTATTTAATGTATGGTAGTTATAAGAAATAAAAAATAGGGTTTATAAATAAATAATATTTAAATTTGAAAGTGATACAGAATTAAAAAGTTAGACTTTCATCCATTTTTTCTTTTATTACTGGCAAAATTACGAATGTTAAATTAACTCGGAGATTCTTTTGAAAAATGAAACGATAGATGATATTAGGGGAAGGTGGGGCGCGACAGAACAGGCTTGTAAAATAGAACGCTACTATATCTGGAAAAATATTAACACTTCAAATTTAATATTAATTTATTAAATGAAAATAAGTCTAATGAGTTAAGGTAAGTGCAAAAAGTGCTAATTTTTAGTACTTCAGAACTCGGGAGTGGTGATGTTCTAGAGAAAATAAAGTACTAATAATGTTCTTATCCTATTTTCCCTTACAAGAATTTCAAAAAAAGATGTTTAAATTTTCTGTTCTTGGCATTATGTAAAAATGCCCCAACTTTTAAATTGAAACGTTTGAAATTAAAAAATTATAATTCAGAAACGTTCTAAACTCTATAATAACTTTATCTTCAAGGTGATTATCGTTTTAGTAAAAAAAAAATTTCATCTTTAAACATTAAAAGCTTATAAATATATGAGCATTATAGGTGAAACAGTTTTAAAATAAAATGATGAAAGGAACAATATAATTTTATTAGGAATAAAAATGTTTAAAATCCACTAAATCATACTGGCCACTGATATATATGAACTGTTCCAGTTCAAAAATGATCGATTCCAGCCTTATTAATCTCCTAGGATAACCTGAATGTTCAAATTTTTAAGTTTTGTAAAAGACCTATTTGTTTGGTAAAATATCTAATTCTACGGAGATTTCTCAAAATTGACCTGAAATTTTTCGACTTTTTAATTTAATAAAAGGCACAAGTCCTTTTGTTGTAAAATATCCATTTCTGACGAAAAATCTATATCATAACCCAAAACTCTTAAAAATGTAAAGGTTTTGGAAAGACTCAACTGTTTCAGATAAAAAATATTCAATTTCATAAAAAATTCCATAACAAAAACTCAAATTGTTCTAATCTAGAAATTTTCTAAAAAAAAAATAACTGTCTCTATCAAATAATATACAATTCCACTAAGAATTCTCTGACATTAAATTGTAGGAATTTCTAAATTTTCTTAAATTGTGTGCATTTATAAGATTTCTGTAAGACCCAACTGCTTATGTTGCAAAATATCTAATCTCGGCAAGATTTCGCTAATATACCTGAACGTCCTTTGTGAATATCCATTGAAAAATATATATATTCCCCTCGAGAAAAAACAATACAAAAACTAAAATATTTGAACTTTACATTTTTATTAATATCTGAGTTTATTTAATTCAAGTAAAATATTTGCGGCGACATCTTTTGGATATTTATTTATTTAGTTTCAGCATTATCGTCTTTCCTGACTTTATACTATGCAGACTTTCAACTTATGAACTCTTACTTCTATGTTCGAATTTTTGGGAAAAATAAATTTTGGGAGAAATAAAATTTGGGTTGACTGAGACCTTATCAACTTTGTACTGGAAAAATTACTAAATTAGGTTACAATCGAGGGACCAAGGCGATAATTCGAATAATTTAATACAATAATCGCAAGCTATGCTATATTTGTATGAAATTTTCCTATTGATACTACGAAGTCTTAGTATTTTTTATAGTAAAATCCTAGATAGGATAAATTAGTAGAGACATAATTAAATTGAACAAAAAGAGTAGAAGTAATAAGTATCTAAAATAACATAAGAGACTAAATTTGTAAGAGGAATTGCTATTGTCTGTAGGAATATGAATGATACTGTGACACTTTCTATTTTTTGTATCATGGAGTAAGACAAATTCGGAAGATCACTCTCGAATATCAGTAAGTGACTTAGTAAGTGAGTCTAGCGTTGGACCGAGTGCAACCGAGCGTAAACGATGTCAGCCGACCAACGCTCTACTGAAATTCCTTAAATTTATCAATCACTTAATTTGGTTTGATGCAAAGATCCTTATTAAAATAAATTAGAATAATTCGAAAAGTTACAATGAAGAAACAAATTTTCCACAGAGAGCAAACAATTATTTTAAAACCTCGATATTAGGATATTTGATTACGTTAAGATATAGCGCTCAGAATTTAAAAAATGCCATCACTGTGAACAATTAATGAACAATTTAATGGAAATCAATTTGAGTGCTAGCATTTACTTCATAAGGGCGATACATTTCTGGATCTCATTATCTAGTTTAGCAGAATGGAATATCGCCGTGCTGCCGCGTTGGAGACCCGTGTTCGATTCCCACCAGCTTTATTTTAATCACATTTTTCTGTTTCGGTATGTGATATACTATTTCAGCATGTATATAATAATGTATAAACTATATATAATCATGTGTACTGTACAATTACAATTTAAATATATATAATAGTGCGAAAGAGTTCAACATCCCATAATAAATAAGTTTGCATTTACGTCGTATGCTCGTGTAAAGGATACATGTAGTAACCTTCAACGCGACGCGGTGCATGATACTATAGTCCTTTGCAAATATTGCAATCTTCTGTAGATATTAATGCAAGAAATTTATAATTTTCTTCTACCGGAAATTCTCAAGTGACTATAATAATACATTACCTGCAAACTCCATTGCAAACTGAAAATAGTAAAATCTAGTTGGATCATGATAGATTTCCATAATAGTAATTTGAATCACCCGCCGAAAATCTCACAGTAAACTACAGAATACGTAAACATAGGGTCTAATTTATTATATTACAATTTTTGTCTTTAAAAACTTTTTTCTGTATAAAATTAAAGAATTACTGCTTTTTACCGCGATTACCAGTAATTACCAGTAATGGTACGGTATTAACGCGGTCAAGCCGAGCAGTGTCCACCAGTAGTCCAAATGCATGGAATGCAGTTCATTTTTGACCTATTTTGCTAATACCTTTGCAACAAATAATTTTTTCTGTATAAGTGTATTTGAAAAATAGTTTTTATTTTTTAAGATCTATTTAATCACATCATAAAATGATAGTAGTTATTATACATTACAAAGATATCACAAAAATAAAGTTTTGTCATATGCATTTGGTATATTGTTTTCCCCTCAGCATTCAACGAAGTGAAACCAGTTGGTGGTTGAAGTGAAAATACCTAATTCGCGAGTGCACTGACGGGAGTGGCATCTAGGTAGAATATTTCGGAACTATCTTTCTATCTCCATGCTGCAGGTCTTGTTTTATCCAGGGGGTTGATGGTGTTTACATGCCTGTTCACTGGTCGCAGCCAGCAGAAAAGTCATAAGGTTGGCGTCCCACGATTGCAAAATTCCGTTGGGTTTTGCGTTATGCGTCAAATCATCAGACATTTCAGCCAATCACAGTGTTTCTATGAATAACTAAGAGAATATTATTGGTTGAAACGTCTAGTGAATTGACGCATTACGCAAAATGAAACGCAATTTTGCAATCATGGAACGCCACCCTGAGAGTAAAAGAGATAGAGAGCGGGAAATTGGAAGAAAAGTCATATATGTAATACTCCTATATTGCTAACCGCGTGAGGGCGCTTTCATGCGATTGCACATCAACAATTGTATGCAGAAAGTTCGCAAGAGTGGGAGAGATAGAGAACAGAAGAAACACTTCCCATCTATTTCACTCTTGGGGACTTTCTGCATGCAATCTGCTGATCTGCAGTCGTGTGAAAGCACTCTGAGATGCTTCTAGTAAAGATATTTTACCTAGATGCAGCAAGGTTCAGGAGGTCATGGAGGCGCTGCCCTCTACAACTTTTGGTCGTTTCTATGGTAACCAGTTCCGCGATTATGTCAACAGGTGGGGTGGGGTCAGGGCGCTAGAGTTATCAAATTCTCGTTAATGTAAAATTGGGTAATATTACCGGTAACATACCGGTATGTTACCGAAGATTCAAGAATTTACCGATAATTTATGAGAATATTTAATTTTTGTGCTTTTTTGTTATTTTAAAAAGTAATTAGATAATGGTTACGATATTATGTTCAATTTTCAATCATTTGTTATATTTTTAAAGTTATTTTTGTTACCAAAAATATACCAAATAATAAATATAAAAAAAACATCATGGGGATTTATTCACAGTGGTCGACAACCCTTCCAGATCTAAAAAAATTGAGAATTAGATAATGTTGGCGCTTATAAAATAAATTATAAGCAGCGCTCATTTAGGTGCATTTAAAGTATGCAAAACTTTGTGAACAATCAAATAATAAATTTAGAAAATGTTCAGAACACTCCGTATAATTGTCTTGGAATACTACAAAACTTCAAAAAATAAAATGATTGTATATGAATAAATATAAATAATTAGTATAATGAAATCAAATAAGCAATTATTTATTTCAAAAACTGTTCACACGTGTAACATTCTTTTGAAGAAACAGCTGAATACAATAATACCAGTCTCTATCTTTTTTTGAAATTCGTCTTTGGTGCGCTAAATAACAAAATTTTGATTGCATTAAGACAATTCCTACAATTATTCTAAATACTATATTTAAAATCACAGTATTTTTAGTCAGTCTTGATTCATATCGATATACCTAAATAATGAAGGTAAGGAATAAAAATGTATCGGTTTTCTTAAACACGACAAACTTCTCACTATTTTAAGTAACATTAAATCACAGTTTTTCTAAATGGAAATGGCTGGATGCAAGAATAAAGTTGCTTTGTACATGTGTAATAAAGATAAAAATAACTTAATCACGAAGTTAATTTTTTATGATGCAAACGAGAAACAAACAGCTACTGGTATTATTATATTCAGCCATATATATATTCTGTTAAACTGATCGTCCTTATCATCGGCGCTCTTGGAGGTGCCAAGCTTTCACTTGCTAATAGCCTAAAAAGCATCCCTGCGTGTCAACAA
>NC_046657.1:182526908-182529818 GCF_010883055.1 Belonocnema kinseyi
CCTTGGGTCGCTCCGTGTTCTTAGGGTCCACGAGGCTTTTGCTGGATCGTCGTATTGATCTCTTTACAGACTGTAACCACCTATCTCACGGTTGTGAGGCGTTAGAAGAAGGAAGTTATCAGAGTCATAGTATTTTAAAATCTAAACAAACAAAATTAAATTTTAAAGTCAAACAACCAACGATATAAAAAAGCGAAGAAAATAAAAGCTTTGCTTTGTAAAAGCCCTATGTTCCATTTTGTATACTGCGTTTTATTTTTTGAAGAGAACCGTCCGTATCATCTAATTATCGCGGAAGAGTGACGGAATGATAATGTAATCGTCAAAGCCGGAGGTGCTTCGAGAACCGACTTTAAAACCAAGTTGAAAAACAATGTCAGTTTTAATTTACAACTTTAGTGTTTAAATCATAACTTTTTATTTCAGATATATATATATATATATATAATTAAAAATTTGTAATAAGGACAACCGCAGGATTTCGCCGGGAGCGTGTGCTAATCTGAAAAATTGCACCCGCTTCCAGCGAAATCACGGTAAAATTTCAGCCATAACCACGTCTCACAACCGTGAGATAGGTGGTTACAGTCTATAAAGGAATCAATACGACGATCCAGCAAAAGCCTCGTGGACCCTAAGATCACGGAGCGACCCAAGGACAACCGCCTTCTGCATTTTTCCCGCAAGTGTTCTAGCACATTGTTGACACGCAGGGATGCTTTTTAGGCTATTAGCAAGTGAAAGCTTGGCAACTCCAAGAGTGCCGATGATAAGGACGATCAGTTTAACAGAATATTCCGAAAATTCGATAACGAACATGGTTCGCTTCTCGAAGTCAAGAAGAACCATGTCAGGCCTCGAGTGAGCAACTGAAACAATTGTCGAGAATATAAAGTTCCAGTATATACGGCACTTCCCATTCTCGAAAATTGACTCAATTTCCCTAGGAGCATTTAGAGGAGCGATATTAAGGTGAATGCCGTAGGAGTGACAGAGATGGTAATAAAGTACTCTTAGTGCCGCATTGTGCCTTTGAATGTAGGTCGTTCCCGCGTGTGTTGGACAACTAAATAGTATGTGAGCTAAATGCTCGGGGTGTCTTGGCTCAAAATGTGGCGACGGTATGTTAAGGTGGAAATGACACCGTCTTGGCATGCAAAAATGAAACCCTCTGTAATAGACTTCAATCCGGGCGATTTAAGGAAAGCAAACGTGAGATGTACAGTCGCGGAACGGAAGACTTAAGATGCATGCTTTTGTTCATGTGCATAACCTTTCTTGTCCCGATATCAAGAGATCTGAGCTCGTTCTTCGTCCATGGAACTACTCCAAATGAATAGAGTAGTACCGGGACGACAAGGAAGTTCGTTGCAGATACTTTGTTCCTCGCCGACAGTTCGGAAGACCAAATCTGTCGGATGAGACGTTTGTATCTGCTTCGGAGAGTATCCTTTATAGATGTCACATCCTGAATGCGGCTCTGTGGCTCTGTATGTATAAGTCTGTATGTATAAGTCTCTCCAGCGCAAAGGTGTCCTATGGCGCTTCTATCAACGAGCTCAGGATCTTCAGGGATGCCATTAAGGTTTCCTCGCTTCAAATAAACCTTGGCGCATTTGTCTAACCCAAATTCCATTCCAATTTCCTTAGTATATTGTTCGACAATCCCCAGAGCTAGATGTAGTTGCTCTCTGTTTTTAGCATAGATCTTAAGATCGTCCATGTGAAATACATGAGTGACCTTGTACTTTCGATCTGCAGGTTTGCCGCACAAGTACCCGCCGGAATGGCGTAGTGCTAGAGATAGTGGCAATAATGTAAGGCAAAAGAGGAGTGGGCTCATGGTGTCGCCCTGAAAGACACCTCTCTGAAACGTGACCTTGTTAGTTGTCACACGATTTTTTCCAGATGAGATAGTAAATCTGGTTTTCCAAAGCGGCATCAATCTCTCTATGTACCCAAATATTTGCGGATGAACCTTTAAGACTTTCAAAAGACAGATGATAAGTCTATGGGAGGTAGAATCGAAAGCTTTCCGATAATCAATCCAGGCCATCGATAGGTCACGCTGGTAGAATGCTGCATCTTTGCAGACATATCTATCGATGAGCAGGTTCTTCCGACATCGGGCTACGCCTTTCTTTGAGCCTCGTTGTTCATACATTTCTTGCCACACAGGTTCAATTGCCTGAACAATCCTATCATTTAGGATAGCTGTGAATATCTTATAAAGCGTGTTCAGACAAGTTATTGGCGTGCAGTTCTTCGGGTCAGCTAAGTTGCCTATTTTCGGCAGGAATATTGTGCGCCATTCCACCAACCACTCTGGAATCGGCTCTTCCGACTTCAAATATGAGGTGAAAATACGGGCCAAATGCTGATGGGTTGAAGAAAACTTCTTGCACCAGAAGGTTTTGGTACAATCTGGTCCAGCTGCGGAATAGTTCTTCATCCCTCTTAATACTTTTTTCATCTCCTCGGTAGTGATGGGTGGGCATTCTTTATCAGGTGTTATGAGGGCAACACATAACTCCTTGATGCTATTTATATATTCTGAGTCTTCGTCCAGTCTATGCTGAACTCAGTAGACTTCTCTCCAAAATACTTCGACCTCTTCTGGTTTGGGTGGGTGTTCGACAGTAACTGGAGGGTCTTGGAAGAGTCGAGATGGGTCAGAGAGAAACTGTTGATTTTCTCTGACCCATCTCTCCCTCCGCTCTATACTTCTCTTAGCGTCAGATAGTATCCGTATTCTCTCAACAATATGCTGCCTGATGGTCAGCAGCTTTCACTTGTTAAGTGTGTGACAACGGGTCCGGATTTCGCGCGCGAACTTTCGAACCTTGGCGGTAAAATTTCTGCCAGATGTGATGTAGTCAATCACACATTGAATACGGGACGCGTACTGTC
>NC_046657.1:182529918-182534647 GCF_010883055.1 Belonocnema kinseyi
ATTTTATTCAATTATTTTTTTGCAGAAAACTAATCAATAATATATATATATATATATGCAAAAAAATATTGAATAAAATACATGAATTAAAAAAAAACTTGTTGAAATTGTTTTCAACAAAATAGCTAAATTTTTTAACAAAAATTAAAATTTTTATCCAAAAGTCTGAATTGTATACTAAAAACAGGCATTTTTAAAAAAATACATGAACTTTGCACAAAAGAAATTAAAATTCTTTGAAATTGCTTTAAATTATTGAAATTAATTGAAAATGTTTGGATTGTTTTAAAACATCCTAAAATATTAAAAATCCTTTGAAATCTCTTGAAATTTTGCAAAGCTCTTGAAAATTCCTTGCAATTTTAAAAATAGTCTAAAATATTTCAAATCCTTTAAAATCTCATACTAAATTATTGAAATCGATTGAAATTCCTTGGAATCTATTAAAATATCCTAACATATATTAACTCCTTTAAAATCTCATATTAAATTACTGTAATCAATTGAGAATTCCTTGGAACCTTTTAAAATACTCTCAAATATTTCGAAACCTTCCATATATTTTGAAACACCTTGACATATGTTCAAGATTTATAAGGTACTTTGGAGTTTTTTTTAAACAACCCTGCTATAATTGTTAAAATTCTTTGAAATTCCTTTAAATTATAAAAATGAATTGAAAATTCATTAACATCTTTTTAGACATCCTCAAAAATTTTAAATCCTTTAAAATCTCTTGAAAATTCCATGAAAATTAAAAAATACCCTAAAATAATTCAAATATTTTACAATCTGATACTACATTATTGAAATTAATTGAAAATTCCTTGGAGTCTGCTAAAATATCCTAAAATATAATAAATCTTTCAAAATTTCATATGTATGTAGTATTTATTTTTTCGGAAAATTTTTAAGTGTTGATACTTTTGTTTTACCAGATTCTTGAGTCGACACATTTTTTATGTTTTAGACCCGGCATCTTAACACAAAAAATTTTAATTTCTTAAAACCTTTACAAATTCTGAAAAAGAATGTACAATTTTATTTTAAAGTATTCAAAAATCCAAATTTTCTTTTATCTCTTAAAAGTCTTCTCAATATTAAAATTATTCGTAAAAGTTTAAAAATTATGTTTTTAATAAATTCTAATTTTTTCCTATTTTTTTTAATTCTGCAAATTTATAAAAATTACCTTAAAATTTTCCAGATTTTTTTACAATTTTTTTAAATGTTTTAAAAAGTTGTAGAATATTCGCTCAAAATTATTTGTTGATAAATTTGATATTTTTCTTAAAAAATCTTGAAATCTTTTTAAATATTCTCTTTAACCCTTGTGTTGCCACTAAAAAAACTCACAGCGTCTGCCAGCCGGGTACCTGGGTACCCCGCCAACGAAATTGTTGTTAAAAGTCCATTGTAACTTGAAGTAATCATGTGTATTCAATCAATATTTAATTATTCATATTCTAGGAAGGTTTTTCTACTTGAATATAATAATTTATTAATGTCCAGTGACCTTGGTTGTAATGAAACAGACATCAAACGTGCGCAGCTACATCGCAAATTTCTTGTTTCCGAGAAGGCTCGGTATTACGTCCAAGAATTCAAAAAAATTCAATTAAAAATGTATATTTTTGTCATTATTTATAAAATTATCCATATTTACTTCGTATACTATTATAACAAACTTTATTTTTATGATATACTGTATGAAAATCATGCTTTTTCTGTCGGGGTACCCGGGTGGCTCCTCCGTGCTTTTTTTTAATTGCAAAATATTTCAAGCTAAATAATTTCTAAAAATATGTGCAATGCAAATTTCGATAGAGAATCAGTTAAATTATGCTGATTCGAGAAGCATTCGGCCTATCTTTATGAGAAAAAAAGTTATTTAACAAAACGTATGCCGATGGGTACCCGGGTACCCGGGTGGCAACACAAGGGTTAAATTGACTTTAAAAAAATGGTAAATTTTCTAAGGAAACTTAAGAAAACTTTTTCATCCTCTTCAAATCTTTCAAAATTCTTAACAAGCTTTTTCTTTCGAAATCTTAGAAAATCTATATTTTGCTTAACATTTGTCGGCCTCACAGCAACTAACAAACTGAAAACATCCACTAAAATTATATACATGCAGAATGCAATCAATCAGGTTTTCGAACAAATTTTAAATCTTTCTGACAATTTTGAAAGGTAATGACAGAATATTCTTCAGATTCACATAAAAATTTAAAAGGATTTTTTTACAAATAAATTGTTATGGAGAAAATTTAAAAATATTTCTAAAAATGTTGGGGAAAAATCCAAAATATCTTCGGAAATTAAAAAATTTTTTAAGCCTTAAAAATCTTAAGAAAAATTTGGGCGTGGAAGAATAAATATTCTATAAAAAAGGAATTCTCAACTATGAAGATTAATTTTAAACCAATAAAAAATAAATACAATAGTTAAAGTTTGAACTAAAAAATTTTACTTGTTGAATACTTCAATTTTCAATCCAAAATTTTAAATGGAAAAATTAATTTTTAACCAAATATTTGAATTTTTAATAAAGAAAGGAATTTCCATACTAGCTTTATTTTCTACCAAAAAAACAACAAATTAAAAAAAATTCCATTTATAAACAAAACTTTTAAATTAAAATTAGTTTTTTTAATACTTACACAATTTTACTAATGCAAGAATGTTTAATTGCCTGTAATATATTAAATATTACATCAAATTATATGAATTTAGGAAATATTGCATATGAAAATTTAAAGAAAAAGATTAAACAACCACCGCATGGTCCTACTGTCAACAGCCGTCATATAAAAATGACACCAGTCCAAACATACACGCGATAAATCATATTTACTTTTTCGGAAATTTCTGATTGTTGATACTTTTGTTTAACGGGTTCTTGAGTCAACGCAGTTTTTCAATGTTTTAAAAAGTTACAAAATATTTTGAAATTTTCTTGAAAAAATTTTGTTTTTTAAATAAAAATTAAATTGAAACTTTCCCAGAAATGTTAGACCAAAAATTTTTAATTTCTTAAAACCTTTCCAAATTCTTAAATCAATCTAAAACTTTTTTTTTAAATCTTCAGAAATATAAATTTTCTTTTATCTTGTAAAAATCTTCTCAATATTAAAATTGTCCAGAGTCTTTTTTGACAATTTTTTAAAATGTTTTTATAAAGTTGTAGAATATTCTCAAGAAATTAATTTTTGATAATTTTGATAATTTTGATAATTTTCTTAACAATCTTGGAATATTTTAAAGTATTCTCTTCAAATGAACTTTAAAAATAAGAAAAATGTTACATTTTTTTAGGAAACTTAAGAAAACTTTTTTATCATCTTCAAATCTTTCAAAATTCTTAAAAAGCTTTTTCTTTCGAAATCTTCAAAAATCTATATTTCGCTCAACATTTGTCGGCATCTCAGCAAATAACAAACTGAAAACATCCACTAAAATCATATTCATACAAAAATTTGAAAGGATTTCTTGTTTTTAAAAATAAATTGTTAGAGAAAATTTTAAAAGATTTCTAAAAATTCTGAGAAAGAATCCATAATATCTTCGGCAATTTTTCAATTTTTTAGGACTCAAAAATTTAAAAATAAATTTGGGTTTTGAAGAATTTAGAAGTGTTGAAGTGATTAAAAATATTTTAGAAGTTCAATAGATTTCATAATATTTATAATATATTTATAAAACGACGAATTTTCAAGAAATAGTTAAATATTCTATAAAAGAAGTATACTCAACTAAGAAGATTAATCTTAAACCAATAAAATACAAAGAATAGTTACATTTTGAACCAAAAAATTGTCTTGGTAAATACTTCAATTTTCAATCCAAAATTTTAAATAAAAAAATAATTTTTAACCAAATATTTGAATTTTCAATACAAAAAAAGAATGTTCATAAAAGCTTTATTTTCTACCAAAAATTAGCTAATTAAACGAAAGAAATTACCATTTTTCTATTTTACGTTCCCGGTGCTCGTCAATACAAAAAAAAAAAAATTTGAAAAGAAATTATTTGTTGAAAAAATGTTTTGTATGATTTTCCGTAATTATACGTTTTTTCAATTTATATTAAAAGAAATTTAAATAGAAACAAAATTAAATTTGTTTAAATTACTCTTCAGAGTATAATTGTCATATTATAAACAAATCTAATAAACAAATGCTGTAATCAGGCATTTTTCGACAGAAAAAATCGTTTTTTTTCTGTGTCAACTTTTTAAATTTTGAACTTTATGATAACTTCAGCAAAATTCATATTTTTTAATAAATTTTATGATTTTCTTAAACAAATGCATTGCTGGGGAATCTGACGACGGGACAATTCTGTTTTTTTTTTCGATTTTAGACTTTTAATTGAGATCTTCATAATAAATTTAGCAAGATTCAGGATGAGTTGATAAATATTATTATTTTTTAAAACAAATTTAACAAATCACAGAATTTATCAACTAAGTATGGTTGGTAATGAAATTTTCATCAAGTTCCCAATTGAAAAGACTGAGATCGAAAAAAATATATTCCATCGACATATGTCCGAATTATGCATTTGTTTATTAAATTTGTTTTTAAATAAATATAAAATTTATCAATCAAATACGAATTTTGCTGTTGGGCGTATAATCTAAACAATGAATAATACAAACTACAAAATAGCCTCGGAAAGGTCTGGAACTTTTAATGACAAAAGGCATGCACACGGAAAATCTAAA
>NC_046657.1:182534747-182540531 GCF_010883055.1 Belonocnema kinseyi
AATACGCCAATTAGCACAAATGGTAAGTTCCGACAGTGCCTACAAGTGTGCCTACTAGCCGCTAGATGGCAATACCGGTTTCATATGTATACACCTGGTAATAAATAAAATGGAAGTGATTATTGAGCAATTTATCTCTTGGTAGATTTCGGTAAAAAAGTGTTTTTTTTTTCTACCAAAACACTTGAAAAATAATATGAAATTTGCACTTTTGTTTATATAATGTTGATTGATATACTTTTTTTATTTGGCAGGCATCTCTCGAAATTAAATTATATTCGAAACTACACTTTTAATATCAATAAAATAAAACTAATTATTAATCAATTTATATTTCGGTAGATTTCGGTAAAAAAAGTGTTTTTTTACTACCAGAACACTAGAAAAATAATGAAAAATTTGAACTTTTGTTTATTTAATGTTGATTGATATACTTTTATATTTGACGGGCTTCTCTCGAAATTGAATTATATTCGAAACTACACTTTTAATATAAATAAAATGAAAGTGATTATTAATCAATTTATCTTTCCATAGATTTCGGTAAAAAAGTGTTTTTTTGTCTACCAAAACGCTTGAAAAATAATATAAAATTTGCACTTTTGTTTATTTAATGTTGATTGATATACTTGTTTTATTTGGCGGGCATCTCTCGAAATTAAATTACAATCGAAAGTACACTTTTAATGTCAATAAAATAAAACTAATTGTTAATCAATTTATATTTCGGTAGATTTCGGTAAAAAAGTGGTTTTTCCTACCAAAACAATCGAAAAATAATACAAAATTTGCACTATTGTTTATTTAATGTTGATTAATATACTATTATATTTGGCGGGCTTCTCTCGAAATTAAATTATATTCGAAACTACACTTTTAATATCAATAAAATAAATGTGATTATTAATCAATTTATCTTTCCGTAGATTTCGGTAAAAAAGTGGTTTTTTTTACTACCAAAACACTATAAAAATAATGAAAAATTTGAGCTTTTGTTTATTTAATGTTGATTCATATACTTTTATATTTGACGGGCTTCTCTCGAAGTTAAATTATATTCGAAACTACACTTTTAATATAAATAAAATAAAAGTGATTATTAATCAATTTATCTTTCCATAGATTTCGGTAAAAAAGTGTTTTTTTTTCTACCAAAACGCTTGAAAAATAATACAAAATTTGCACTATTGTTTATTTAATGTTGATTTATATACTTTTATATTTAGCGGGCTTTTCTCGAAATAAAAGTATATCCCAAACTACACTTTAAAAATAAATAAAATAAAAGTGATTATTAATCAAGTATCTTTCCGTAGAGTTCGGTAAAAAAGTGTTTTTTTTTCTACCAAAACACTCGAAAAATAATGCAATGTTTGAACTTTTGTTTATCGAAAAATTGTTTTGAAATCCAGGAATTAGAAAATTGACGACAATTTAAAATTCTCCAATTTAAAGATTCCTACATAATAAAACTTCCTATTCAGCTTATGATATTACTGAATTTGAAAAAGAAGCACAATATAAAATTTACGTGATATAATTTCTGAAATAACAAAATATCCGATACTGTAATTTTCTAATTACTACATTTTCTTTTTGGAATATTTTATTTTTGTAGAATTTTCAGTCGTCCTCCTGAAGCGGATTAGGTTTTGGGATTCTAGGTGCTGAACGAAATTGTTTGACCGCGCCACGCCCCGAAGTCCCGAACAGTGGCCCAAATATGACAATTTGTTCCAAAACAGCCTAGCCTTAGGGCAGTGGTCGGCAAACTTTTTGGTTGATTTTCAGGTGTGGTCAGACTCCACCCGACTTAATTTTTTCTACTACTTTTCGGTCTATTCATGTACCTTAGTGTATGTGAGCTTACTCCAGCAAGGGTCTTTTGGCCACAGACATGTCAAAGTAAGGAAATTTTAAAACTTTTAATTTTTCAACTAGCGATTTGAAAATAGCATTATCAGCATCTACGAAGTTTTCCGATTTTCCGCGCTCGATGATGTTTTCATCTCGCGCTTCGCGCTCGATTATATATTTAGCTCGCGCTACGCGCTCGGTCTTTATATTCCCGCGCATTCTTACGCAAACCTTTCAAAATTAAGACTCAAAACATCCACCACTGTAATTTTGTGATTGTGAATTCTCTTTTGTTAAAAGAACTTAGCTCGAGGGTTTGAGATCACCTACGGCACGCGACTGACGGCAATCGCACTCCGAGCTCGGTCTTTGCATTTCTCCCGCATTCGTGGACTCACCTTTTAAAATCAAAGTTCAACGGGCCGTAAACTGTAATTTTGTGATTTTGAACTCTGTTTCTGTTAAAGCTCTTTCGGCTTTAACGAACACATTCTCATCACGCATCTCGTGCTTCGCACTCGATTTTGTCCAAAATGTCAACTTTTCTACATTATATACAACACTTTTATATCAAATATGATACATTCTTTATGTAACTTTGCCTGGGATTGCTTATTCAAAAATTGCAAAATAAAGAGCAAATTGTGTTTATCATGATTATTTTTATATTTGTTTCTTATTTTTCTTTAAATTGCATTCTAAGCTGCGCTGAAACATGTATCATTGTGATAAATTTATACCATTACAACTCATAATATGCATAAAAATTAAATCATACTAATTCTTATTTCCTTGTTTTTATAATATAAAAAATTTTTAATCTTGTTTTTTACAATTAAATAAAAACAACTGCGTATCTGCATAGGGTCTAATAAAGGAACATATACGAACGTGATTTTCAGTTTCTCGCGTTCGCCTTCGCCATCACTATAGCAATCTTTGCTATAGCTGCGTCAGTCGCCTGGCTCTGTACGGCTTGTACGCCAAAAATGTTAGAAACACTGAATTACCTAACTATATTCAAATTAAAGAGAGCCTACAAATATTCTATTATTATTTAAAAATTTCGATACAATAAATAAATTTAAATAAATTCTTTTCGTTTTTATAATTTTCGTAAAATTTCTAAATTTATTTTTTCAAACTAAACTTAAAATTTGAATGAAATTAAGATAAATTAAAAAATTTAATAAAATTTAGTTAATTTAATAAAATTTTCTAGATACTAAGTAAATAAGTTTTAAAACCATTCAATTCGTACTTTAAGATTTATTGTAGTGCAATTTTAAAAATTATGTGAATAGATTTGAGTTAAATTCAAAATTGAAGTAAGATTTAATTAAATTTAAGTAAATATCAGTTAAAATTGTAGATGTTGAATGGTGTTAAATGGTGTTAAACTTAAGTACAATCTAGTTAAATGAAAATAAAACTGTCGTTAAATTTTAAATTTGATTGAATTGAATACATATATGTGGTTTGTTTCTTGGCTTCAACGATGAAGAGCATTCAAATAAGCTGTAGAAATAAAAAAAAAGTTCCCTTATTTTTATAATAATTAGTTAAATTCAACAAAAAAAGCTCAGGAAAGTAAATAGGACTCATAGTTCAAAATTTTTTGGTTTGAAATTTTTCAGAAGTCGACAATGTCAAAATATAAAAGGAAGCGTTTAAACTTCAGCATAACTATTTTGCATGGAAATACTTTATTATTCCACAATTTTATTTCAAATTAGAAGTATGTTAGTAATTAAATAATTATTCCATTAAAAATTATTCAGTTTCGAAAATTGGATTATAACTTCAAAGCCTTTGACATTAAAAGGTTTTAAATGAGAGAAATTTGAAATGAAAACAATTAAAATTACAGTGTAATTATTTTCTTTTAGAAGCGTAAAAATAAAATAATAATAATTATTAAAAGAAACTAGTTTATAAATTTAAAATTCAAAATCTCAGTATTTGTAAAATGTCGAATATTCTTCGAGTATAACCTGTCAATTCAAATTAATTAATTTTAAACGTTTTAAATAAAATCACTTATGATTCGGTAATACATTTTTTTCAGCTTTAGGATATAAATAATTTAAAGCTGCAATAAGCAGATTATTCGATGTCTAACCTCGTGAAAAATTGGAATAAATGCAAAGCCTTTGAAATCGAAAACTTTTTATAAGGAGAGGAATTTTAAATTAAAAAGTTTTAATATATTTTCAATTTAAAACATTCAAATTGAGTAATTTTATAAACAGAAATTTCAAGAATTGTATTATTTGAAAATTTTGCAATAGAGTTGATAAATTAAAAATGCAAGCATTATTATTTGTTAAATTTTGAATATGCCTGAAGTATAACCTGATAAATTCAAATTATTTAATTTTGAAGGTTTTGAAATGGAAATTGAAATGCAGAATTCTAAATTTTTGTATTTGGGTATTGTCAGATTTTGGAGGCCAATAACTTTTAGTCTAATCAAGTTAGAAGGCTTACAGTTGTCAATTTTACGATTATAAGCCCTTATATTCAAAACCAAATTAAATTTCAATGTTAAAATTTTTAATTGTTTAAGATTTGATTCTTACATTCAAAATTTTTAAAATGTTTTACATTTTTAATTTTTCACTTTCGAGCCTTTTTTAAATTTGAATCTTCGAGAAAAAAATATTAAATTTTAGTAGACACGACTTTTTTTTTACGTAAAAAAATTAATTTAGGAAATACCCTGTGCGCCAAGGTGAACAACCCTTCGAGAGGGAAAAATGGGTTAAGCCAAGCCTGCTGTTTGCGTGAAGAAACTCACTCTCTTCGTTTTGACGTAAGTCTTCTTTACGTATACGCTGCAACGCGAAAATGACCCTTACGTCAAACTTTAGAGGGTAACTTTTTTCTTCAAGACGGCAGAAATAATCACGGCTTATCACATAAAAAAATCCGCCCGCTTCGCTGGCACATTCTCAAAGCGCGGTGCGCGAGTGGATCGCTTCGCTCGCTAGTTTGAGAGGGCCTAGGGCGCGCGACTGTTGGTTCTCGCGCTTCGCGCTCGACAATATATTTATCTCGTGGTCCGTGCAAAATAATGTTCACATTTTATTTTTCCTGATCCTAATAGGGCCCTGCTGTGGTTGTTTAATCATTTTCCCTTTTCTTAAGTGAAGCTGAACACTTTTTTTTTAATTTGTCATTAAATAAGGTTCTCAAAGTACCTACGGCCTTGACGATTACATTCTCATTGCGATAATAGCGCTTCGCGCTTAAAAGTTACCTTATAAAGGCTCTAATTTTTTTGATTTTGGGCTTATCAAGAAATTCGGCTAGAATAGTTTTGAAATATATTTGGTATCTAGTAAAAATTTTGAATGAAATTTTTGGATCTTTAAAAAAAATAAATTTTTCTATTTTTTTTTAAATTTCAAAATTTTGAAAAGTATATAACTTTTCTAATTTTCGTCAAAATTAAACATTTTATTTAAATAATTTGCAAGTCTTTTACACATCTATAAGAAACTTGAAAACAAAATTTTATAACATTAAGAAAAAAAATTTGAAAATTTTGAAAATGCTATAATTTTTTAAATTTTGGGCTAATCGAAAAAATCGGCTAGAATAGATTTGAAATATATTTGGTATGTAGTGAAAATTTTGAATGAGTTTTTTGGATCTATAAAAAAAATAATTTTCTATTTTTTTTTGAAAATTTTCAAGTTTTTGAAAAGTATATACTAGGCAGCCTGATAAGTCCCTGAAAAATGAAACACGGAGACGTTTTTTGGCCAAAGTCGGTTTTATTTTTCAACATACTCTCCTTTTAGGTCGATACAACGAGTTCAACGATTTTCTAACTTCTTGATACCGTCCGAAAAGTACTCGATCGGAAGGTCTCCAAAATACGCCTCAGTTTCAGCTATGAGCTCCTCATTTGAGTAAAAA
>NC_046657.1:182540631-182545306 GCF_010883055.1 Belonocnema kinseyi
TTGCGTTGACTCAGGAGTGTAGTAGTGGATCCAGGTTTCATCCATGGTTATGAATCGGCACAAAAACTCGGTCGGCTTACGCGAAAATAATGCCAAATTCTGATGGAAAGTTGTCACACGAATTCGTTTTTGGTCCACTGTGAGCAAACGCGGCACCCATCGCGCGGAGAGCTTCTTCATGCCCAAAACTGAATGCACGATATTGCCCACACGTTCCAATGATATGCTTACAGCATTAGCTACCTCTCTCAATTACATTTTGGGTTCATTCAACATCATATCATGGATTTTTTCGACATTTACTGGCTTAGTGACCTCTTTTGGGCGCCCAGATCGTTCAGCATCAACTGTGCTGGTACGGCCACAACGAAACTCGGTAAACCACCAGCTTGGCCTTGGTCTCGGATAATGTTTTCTTGCGAAGATAGTAGTGTTTGATCAAAACTCGAAACTCAGATTTTTCCATAAAAAAAAAACATTAGTGAATACTAATGCCATATCTTAGAATTTTCAGGTTCTTATCGGACTACTTAGTAACTTTTCTAATTTTCATCAAAAACAAAAATTTTTATGAAGGTAATTTGCAAGTCTTTCACCCATCTATAAGAAACTCAGACAAAAATTGTTAAAATTTAAAAAAAAATTCAAAATTTTGAAAATGCTCCCAATTTTTTAAATTTTGATTCGAAATATCTGATTAACGAAAGTAGCCTTCATTTTGGGTACCTTCAGAAGTGTATCAAATGCGGACTCAATTGGACAAATCCTTCAAAAGTTAGCGTCGCCACAACATTCAGGTAACCATACATACAGGCATACAGACATACATACAGACAGACATGGATGAAATTGTTTGATTTTCGGATTCTGAGAGTGCCAAAACGTAAAGATCCGTTAAAAAGCTTTAAGCATTATAACGCTAGGCGTGAATAATTTTAAAATATATTCCTTTTTAATTTAATAGACTCAATATTGAAATGGAAGTTTTAATATTGTCAGAAATGAATATTTACTTTTACTTCAAGTACCTAGATGATAGTTTTGACTTGTCATATGCACAATTGTAATTTTTACATTATGTTTCATTGTCTACTGTGTTATGAATTGTAGTTAGAAGAAAGTTGTGAAAAATACAATAGAGCGGAATTAAACTTCGGGTTTCAAAAAAGATCTTTGAAAAGGAGTATACAATTTTGTAAAAAATAACTCTAAAAAACTGTGCCAGATCATGTATTTTTTGATTCGATTCATAATTTTATTCAAATGGGAAATTCCTTCCGAATTTCTTTTTAATGATGCAAGAAATAAAGATTGTGAATATCTTTTTCAAATAAAAAAAGTCGAGTTTTTTGCATGATTGTCGTTCTTTCTCTTAAAAAACCTTTTTTTGTTAATGAGGTAATTAATTTATAATGCATAAGCCTTTAAAATTTAATACAAGAAACTGAAAATTAACGAGATATTTAAATTATTAGAAAATAAATTTCTTTACGAACAAATTTAAAAAAGCAAGTTTTTTTTAAAGGAAAGAACTTAAAATAATTTATTTTAGCAAAATCCAAAATTCTAAATGGAATGAAATATGTAAACAGTTAAACAAGTAAAATGAAAACAAAAGCTTAATCGACCAGCTGAAAAGTATAGCAATAGTTTATATTATTTTTCATAATTGCGGTTTAAAAAATGCAATTAGCTCAGATATTAAAACAACAAAAATACGAAAATTATGGCAATTTTTATGTCAAGTTTGAGTATTAAATGCTAATAAAAAAAATTAAGCAAACTTACTTTTTTTTTTAAGTTAGATTTTTGGAGCAGGGAAAATGACATTTTGTAAGATTAGGTTACTTCTTATTTCAATTTGAAAAAAATGGTTCATGTCTATAACATGGCCTTAGCTAAACTGTAGAAGCAAGTCGTAATTTCCTTTGACTTTCGAAAATGATTCTTACACTTTACAGCTGTTAAAAAACTCATATACCACTAAATTTACAAATTTAAAAAAATGCAACATTTCAGAAGACATTTATCTAGGTTTATAAGGAAATTTAGGGAAAAAAGAATTTTTATAAGTTTTTATAACGAAATTGTTATTCAGATTTTTTATTTCTTTAATCAGAAAAAAATATATTTTATGCTTTCACGATGATTCATTTTGATAAAAAGAGATATTTCGGGTTTCACTCGTGTAAAAAAAACTACGAATTGTTTGCCGACGTTTCGTGAACATTGTAATTCACATCCTCAGGGCTGACCTGAAACTGTGGTATCAGGTTATGTTGTTCTTTGGTATACTCTTTACGATGCATGTGATTGGCCAGAGCGCCCCACCGTGGGGAACTGGTTGAACTTGATTGACAAATCAAGTCTTTTTGGTCAGCCTTGAAGATGTGAACTGCAATGTTCACGAAACGTCGGCAAACAATTCGTAGTTTTTTACACGAGTGAAACGCGGAATATCTCTTTTTATCAGAAAAAAAAGTAAAGACATATTCAACCACAATTCTGGTTGATTTAACCTAACAGTTTTTTTAGTTTATTTAAATTTAAACAAAACTTAACTGTATCTTCATATTCACTTTTCTATTAATTTCGAAACAAATTATAACTTAAATAAAAAATAAACTTTCTAATTAAAATTTGTTATTACTATTTTTTACTAACCTCTTTGCTACATGTTGGGCCTAATTTTGATTTCAAAAAGTCTTTAGAGTTTTCGAATTCCTTCAAGGCCTTTTATATTGAATTAAAATTATTTCTTCATTCATTTATAAAATAAAATTAGATCATTACCATTTTGGATTTCAAATGCACTATAATTTGGCGCGACCGAATGTATGGTCGCCTGTCGGTACATATCGCGCCTCTACAAGTATGTGGCCGAACTAAAAGCAATATATATAAATGCAAGACCACAAACTTGCCTGCCGCGCTAACTACCGGTATGTGGTGCAACTAATCTCATGTCGTATCTAGGACCCACGAAGGAATAATAAGGAGACCCAACTGCCAGTGGGAAGCCATCTGAAACTGGCACTAGAAACATTACCGTAAGTGACACGCACATTACAGGAAGATCTTAGATTTGAGTGCGCAGGTGCGCAGTTGTCCTCTTCCCATACATGGAAAAGTGTGCGAGTGAGAAATTTTGACAAATTGATGTAAATTAGAGGTTGTGTTCTTTTGTTGATCATCACAAGGAAGATACTCAAAATAAATATATAAACAGTATTTTCGATACCTGTTTGAAAAATGTGTGAACAGATTTTGAAAAGGAAACGTATAGGTAAGTACCTTTTAAATTTGTAATATGATTAATAGGCTAAAGATTCTCAAGGTTCAATGACAGTTAGGTAAAACAATAAAATATATTGACACCTCATGGCTTAGAACACATTTCTGACACTTGCATCAAAACAAACAAACAGAACCTCTCAACTTACGTCAATTTGACAAACTTTCTCATTCGCACACTTTTCCATGTATAGGAAGAGGACAACTGCGCACCTGCGCACTCAAATCTAAGATCTTCCTGTAATGTGCGTATCACTTACGGTAATGTTTCTATTGCCAAGTGGGAGAACGGAGTTAGGTCTCCTTATTATTCCTTCGTGCTAGGACATAATATCTTTGGCTCTGGCCACTCCATCGACATATAGAAATGGACCGGTAATGCTATGAGGAGAACGGTAATTGGCTCTAGAGAGAGAAAAAACACATGAGATGTAGACCTATCTCTTTTTAGATAAAGCTGATTCGTCGGCATATTTTCGTTGGGTGAAGTTTGGCGCAGCACAGGACCGTGCTTCGTGTCGCGAGTACTCCAATAATGTGACGTTTATCGCACTTTTCAGAATTGATTTATTTATAATTTATTGCAAATAAATATAAAAAATGGTGGCAGTCTGTGTAGTGTGTGGGCGTTGTCAAGAAGTTCATGTGGAGATATGTTTTTATACGTAAGTAAAGTTATTGAATATAGTAAAATAAAAAATGTTACAACAAAAATAAAACCTCAAAATATGAAGTTTTATACCTATGCAATACAAATGGTTATTTTTAATGTTATAGAAATATTGTTTAAATTTTTGACAGTTTTTACATTATTTTAGGACTCACAAAACGATTATTATTGTAGCAGTTTCATTCCAATTTCAAGAAGAATTTAAGGTTACCAAGTTTTTAAAATAATCTATCTGAAACAGGTTATTTTACATGAATGTTCCTTAAAATTCAATTTATTATAAATACAAAGTTCTAAGGCATTGTTTGTCTTTTTTAATCAACCGTACAGAATATTTAGGCAATACCCGGTGCCACCAACTCACTTGACAGTGCTGAAATAGATAAGGGCAGGTCTACGTTTCGTATGTTTTTTCTCTCTCTAGAGGCCATTTCAGTTCTCCCCAAAGCGTTACCGGTCCATTTCTATATGTCGATGGGCCACTCATTAGGCGACCTTGAAGTATTATAAGTCTGATCGCGCCCGGAGTATACGCTCGATGGCGGAGCGTTGCTTTCCCTGCCTACACCCCCAGTGATCCCAGATCTGAAACGAGATGCGGTCCAATATTATGAAAGGGCTATGTCCGTGTGAATATAGTAGGAGACGCTGTAAATGACTGAGTTGCGCGCGCAACCCATTTCTCCTCTTCTGAATTTGAAAACTCGAAGA
>NC_046657.1:182545406-182547242 GCF_010883055.1 Belonocnema kinseyi
AATAATATCCATATTATACACACCTGAAAAACATAATCTCAAAATCGACTCATGCATGAAATTAAGAATAACGCGATACATCAAAGTCGCCCATTTCTTTCATTTCTTTCTAATGGGGATCGAGATATAAATAGAAGACCACCGAAATCTACCAAAACTTTCAGATCAGCAACAAAGATATCTTTGAGGTAACCATGGACATAGGAAACAAGGGACTAGGCATGCCATTTCGGGGGTGATGCAATCAGGGGGGAGGTCCGCCACCTTTTGATGTCCCGCGACAAACATGGCAGCGCCCACATGTTTATATTTTCATGCACAGTTTGTCGGAAAAAATGCTCGTGCAGATAATCAAATGGCACATCGTAGGTGGCAGCTCTCCCCACTCATGGAATTCTCCCCCCTCCCATGGATTTAACCCCGCTCGCCAAGTTAGGATGGCATTCCTAGTCCCGTGTTTCCTATGTCCATGGTGGTAACCCTGGACATAGGTATGGTAACCATTGACATAGGAAACAAGGGACTAGGCATGCCATTGCGGGGTGATGCAATGAGGGGGGAGGCCCGCCACCTTTTGATGTCCCGCGACAAACATGACAGCGCCCACATGTTTATATTTTCATTGACAGTTTGTCGGCAAAAATGCTCGTGCGCATAATCAAATGGCACATCGTAATATGGGGGCTCTCCCCACTCATGAAATTCTCCCCCCTCCCGTGGATTCAATCCCGCACGCCCAAGCTAGGATAGCATGTCTAGTCCCGTGTTTCCTGTGTCCATGGTGGTAACTAATTGAGCAGAAACTTAATTGGTAAATCATTTCAGAAATTGTTAACTTTCATCATTTACCGACGCGGAAGTTGCGCCTTCAAAGTAACTCTTAGGCACTACGCCAAGAGGGCGCAGTTATCAGCACATGTTTTTTATATTCTCTTATTCCACTAGCTCGGCAATCTCGAGGCTCTGGCAAAGATATTAAGGTGAAACGGTAACTTCCTCCAAATAGTTTCAGCAAAACCGCTCGCAAAATAATGCATTAATTCAAATTTTGTTTTTTGCATTGTTAAAAGTAAATCGAAATCTATTGTGGGCTTCTCTTCAAAATATTTTTTTTCCTTTTTTTAAATTTTTATTAACAAAATCTTAGATTATCTAATTCCGAAAATTTTGGATGTTAAAAATGGGAGAAGCCCGCCATGCGGAAAGTAGTAATAAACATAATATCCATAAAAAAAGATCAAATTATTCATTTATTTAAACAAGGTTTTGCTGAAAACAAAGTAAAATAAACCAGGAAAAATTCTGCGGAAAACCGGTTTTTTAGTTCCCGGCTTTACCGCCACTGGTCACTACTGATCTATTCTTGACTTGAGACTATCCTTGCGAAAACTGCAATGTCGGTAACATTGGAGAACTTGTACCTGCGTATTCCTCAGAGCGAGACGAAACCTTTGCTTATGACTCATTATTTGAGAAAATATAAAATTATAATAAAGATATTACTGAATTTCTAAAGTTAATGAAGTATTTTGAATCAATACAGCGGCAAAATATACTAATTTCACCATTTATTCCAGATCAAATAATGTGAGATTCTTTCAGAAAGGTTTCCTTTCTGCCAAACCTCTTGAAAAATAATTCAAAAATTGCAATTTCGATTATTTAATGTTTATTGCTACATATATTGATAAGGCGGGCTTTTTTCGAAATCAAATTATATCCGAAACAACACTTTTAGTATTTACCAGGTGTATACATATGAAACCGGTATTTTTTCAAGAAAAAAACACATTTATTTCAAGAGAATGATAACAAATATTTTATTCAAAGTATGCG
>NC_046657.1:182547342-182552378 GCF_010883055.1 Belonocnema kinseyi
ATACGCCAATTAGCACAAATGGTAAGTTCCGACAGTGCCTACAAGTGTGCCTACTAGCCGCTAGATGGCAATACCGGTTTCATATGTATACACCTGGTAGTATAAAATAAAAGAAGACACAATGGATGAGTTCTGTATCTGAAAATGTAATTAATCTTTTATAATAGAATTTCAACAAATTTAATATTTTTTGTAGAAAATGAAATTGATCTATTTTATTCCAAATGAGCTTTTTTTATTAAAAATTAATTTACACCTCATATTGATGAATAGCATTTATTACAATTTTGTTGCTCACGTTGATGATTATCATATTCTTTAAATAAGGAACTTTGCATTTTTAAACCACATTTTTTCAAAATCAATTTAGCAAAATTTTTGCACGCACATTATAATAATTAATGACTTTATAGGTATAAAAACACATGTAATAAGCTTATTGCCGCTTGGTAAACTCTCCCCCGAAAATCTTGGTCAAGTCTCCCCAATATTAGTTCATGAGTTCAATGTCATACAAATTTTAATAATAACTGTTTCATTATTCCGATTTATACAAAATCATTACACTACTTTGGAAGAAATAACGCGATATTTGATTACTTTACGAATTTTTATTACAAGAGTAGATAAATCCTTACAAATTTGAAAAAAATAACATTATTGAACACAAATTTCTGCCAATTGTCGAATCTCGGGCTTAGTTAAGTCTCCCACTTTCCCCTGGACTTTTCACATTAAAGTTTATGAAAAACAAAAGTATTTTCTTTAAAATTAAACTTTTAATTGTTATATTTCAAAACACATTGAACTTATGAAATTTTGTATTAAAAATAACACTTTTAAAAAATAAATACTTGAAAACTTATCATGTGGCGTGAAGGTGTTGCGAAAAATGGGGTTTGTGGTGGTAGATGGAGGGTAAAGGTGTTATAACTGTTTCACAAAAAAATAGTCTTTTGACTTGAAAGTTCAAGAATTGGGAATTGCTCCCAATCAAGACATACTGAAGTCGGAAAAGTCGACTTGAGCATGTCTCAGTTTTGAGACGGAGCCACACTTTAATTTAGGCCTTGAAGACAAGTTTCTATGTCTTGGATACATAAATTTATTTCTTGAGTCAAATGTTTATGACTCCAACACGTGCGGTTTATAACTTTGAGCGTATACCTGCCCTAACAAAAATCTTTGTTAATGGTTAAACAAGCTTGTATATTTTTATACAATATATATATTCTGAATTTCTGAATACGAAATAACTAACTTAATAATTAAAAATTTTTCATTCATCAATTTTAATCGCATTTATGAGCCAAGAAAGGTTCGATAATCTCAGCCAAGACAAGGCTCGATTTAGGACAAGAAAACACCGTTTTACCTGTCGTGGCCATAAAAGTAAGACGAAGGCCTATGTCTCGACTCAGTTTTGATACGCAGCCAGACATCGATGTCTTGGAGACGAACTTAAGACATAACCAAGTCCTTTTTTGGTGAAAAATTAACTTATTTAAGAGAAACGTCGATTATATCATTTTTGATAGAAAAATTATATTTAGAACAAAAATTGAGCTTTTTTTGTTAAAAATTAAATTTTTTTAAACCGTCTTTTTAAGGTAGGAAATTAGTCTTCGCGGTTGAAAATTCATCTTCTTCATTGACGGTTCAATTATTTTTTGGAAAATTCCTTCATAGTTAGTCAAAAATTAATTTAAGTAAAATAAAATTGGATTATATAATTTTTGTTAGATAATTGATATTTGAAATTAACAATTTATCTTTTTTAGTTGAGAATTCAACTATTTGTATGAAAATGCACATATTTCGATGAAAATTCGTGATTTTGGTAGGAAATTAGTTTTCTTGGTTAAAAATTTATCTCTGTGATTAAGAACAAAACTATTAAGTTGCACATTCCTTTTTTTGTTAAAAATTAAATTTTTTATTTAAAAATTTTTAACTATCCCACTTTCGGTGAAACATTGAAATTTGGAATTAAAAATTGATATCTTTGGGTTGAAAATTCAATTATTTGTTTCAAACATCGTCTTTTTTTACATAAAATTAATATTCTTTGTTAAAATTCATCTGCTGCTTGAAAGTTCAACTATGTATCATCAAATGCATATATTTTAGTAAAATTTCAATTAATTTGTTGAAAATTAATTTTTGTAGTTGGAAATTTGTCTTTTTGGTAGAAAATTTATTTATTTTTTTGTTAAAATCTTATATTGTTTATTGAGGATTCAACTATTTTCTTGATTTTTTTTGTTTATTAAAAATTAATGTCTTTAAGGAAAATTTTCATTATATCATGTTGGTTGAAAACTAATCGTTTTTTGTAAAAAATTAATTTTAGGGATAAAAAATTAATCTGTTTTGTATTATTTTTAACACAGATATCTACATTTGATTTTCATTGTCTTATATAGGAAAAAAACGTCTTGCATAATTTACTATAAAAAAAGTGTTATCGCTGAGAGATTCTGCTAAATAAGTGAATTCTATCTTATTCTAAATACTTTTTAGAATATTGTTCTGAATTGAAAATTAATTTAGTTGAAAACAATTTACATCTGTATAAGGTTTCTTACAATTTATAATAATAATTTTCGTGCAAACAGATTATTTGAAAAATAACAAAAAAGAAATAAATTAATAAAAAATTTAATACAATTGCATATACGTCACTGAAAAAATAATTTTGTAAACAACTTTTTCGATTGAAAATTGTTTCATTAAATAAAAAATTGATGACAATACTTCTCCGACTATATTGGTATTGTTTTCTCATCAATTGTACTTCTTTAAAATAAAATAATGTTTTAAGATTACGGCAAGATTGATCAATAGTTCTTAATAAAATTGCATCAAATTTAAATTTTAAAATAAGTCATTTTCATTTTTTATTAGTTCACAACTAAGATATTCATAAAAAAATAATGCTTTCAATTGTAAAAGTGCGTACCTATAAGATATTATGTAATTTTCACAGATTTAGAAAAGCTCACTGGTGAAGGCCATCATTGTGTGCCGAAACGTTTGAAACAACTTAATTAGATTCAATTCACCTGACCCTAAAACCAACAATTTACATCAACAGTTTATACAAAATTCTGTTATTTATTAAAAAAAATTTTTTTAATATAAAATTAATCTTTGTGATTGAAAATTCATCTTTTATGTTAAAACTTCTACTATTTCGTGCCAACTTCATCTGTTTTAGCTAAAATTTGGAATAGTCTGTAGCAAATTTCATTTTTTTGATTGAATATTAACTTTTATGAACTAAAAACTGCATTATTCTATTTTTGTTTAAAATTTGATATTTTTTATTGAACCTTGATCTTTCTTCGATAAAAATGGAATTATTTATTTGAAAATTTATGTGTTTTGGTGAAAATTTGTGTTTTTTAATTTATGTCTTGGAGACAAGTTTTTATGTCTTGGAGACGTAAATTTATCTCTTGAGTCGTATTTTTATGACTTCAACACGTGCGGTTTATAACTTCGAGCGTATACCTGCCATAACAAAAAGGTTATTTCTAACAGTCATAAAAGCTAATCTTTGTTAATGCTTAAACAATCTTGTATTATTTTATACAATATACATATTAAATTAACTTATTTACGGATTGTTATTTGCATTATACTTTTTGACGATGTTACCGAAAATGTTGTTTGTTTTTACATATTTCTAACAGCTTAGGAGATCCTTCTAGAAAGTTATCATTTTTATTTTTTCGAAGAAAATTGTCAAGGGGTCATACTCGTTCAGATCCACCGATTCTGAATTTTTAAATAAAAATAACTAATTTAATAATTACAATTTTTTTATTTATCAATTTTAATCTCATTTATGATCCAAAAAAGGTTCGATAATCTCAGCCAAGGCAAGGCTCGTCTTAAGTCAAGTAAACGTCGGTTTAGCCAAGACAATGCTCGACTTAAGACAAGTAAACGCCGTTTTACCTGTCGTGGCCATTAAAGTAAGACGAAGGCCTAAATCTCGACTCAGTTTTGAGACGCAGCCAGGCATCGATGTCTTGGAGACGAACTCAAAACATAACCAAGTCGAACTCAAGTCGAAGCATTTTTACTCGGGTAGTTAGTCGAAAGTTAATTTATGTAGGATAAAATTGGATTATACTATTTTTGTGGAGAATTGATATTTGAAATTAACAACTGATCTTTTTCAGTTGGAAATTCAACCATTTGTTTAAAAATACAGATATTTCGATGAAAATTCATTATTTTGGTAGGAAATTAGTCTTCTTGTTTGAAAATTCATCTTTGTGATGAAGAAAACAAATATTAAGTTGCACATTCCGTTTCTTTTTTCTTAAAAATTTAATTCTCTACCTGAAAAGGAACACTGAAATTTGGAATTAAAAATTGATATTTTTGGGTACAAAATTCAATTATTTGTTTCAAACATCGTCTTTTTTATATAAAATTAATCTTCTTGGTTGAAAATACATCTGTTTGCTTGAAAGTTCAACTATGTATCATCAAATGTATCTATTTTAGTACAATTTCAATTAATTTGTTGAAATTCAATTGTTTGTTTTTAAATATTAATTCTTTTAGCTAAAAAGGAATTATACTATTTCTGGTTGTATATATTTATATTTTCAATTAAAAATTTATCTTTTTTAGTCGAAAACTCCACTATTTGTTTGAAAACTAATCTTCTGGATCAAGGCTGAACTATTTTGTTAAAACTTAATTAGAAATTCAACTGCACAATTGCAGGATGAAAAATTATATTTTTAATTGCAAATTAATTTTTTTTTCATTTAAAAACTCGTCTTTTTGGTAGAAAATTACAGACATCGAAGTCTGGCTAAGACGACGTTTACTGGACTCAAGACGAGCCTTGTCTTGGCTTAGATTATCGAACCTTTTTTGGCTCATAAATGAGATTAAAATTGATGAATGAAAAATTTGTAATTATTAAATTAGTTATTTTCAATTTAATGCAAACAACATTTTCGGTATCATCGTCAAACAAGTATAATATAAATAACAATCCGTAAATA
>NC_046657.1:182552478-182556264 GCF_010883055.1 Belonocnema kinseyi
CCCACTGGTAGACCGCGGAAAGAATGGTTAGAATGTGTGAATGAGACCCTACTTAGAAGAGACATAAGAAGTCACAGAAACACGAGAGCCTGCATGAAAAAAATGCATTGACATAAAAGAAGCTAGAGAAGTATGCCAGGACAGGAAAGTATGGCGGCAAATAGTTAATAAAAAAAGTGTCAGTAGCGTGAATGACGCCTGAAACAAAGACCTTGGCTATTAATGGACTCAAGTGTCAAGTGTTGCGGAACGAACGTGTTATTTACTTAAATAGCACGAGAATTCTGGATCAATCTGAAAAATCTCTATCCCTTCCACACACTACTCCTTTCTCCTGCCGAGTGAGTCACGCCTACCCCGAAAGGGAAATGGCTTAATGGTGTAATAATAATAATAATAATAAAAATCATAAAGTGTGTTAGAGCAAGGTCGGTGGGTGCACGAAATTATGATTGAGAACCGAATTTAATATAAAACCGAAGTTTATTCAGAACAGTACAAAAAGTATGTGCTTTGGTCCACGTAATCTTTTGTTTAGTATATCTGCTATCATCTCCTCTGTTGGCAGGTAGAGCAGTTTAACAGGATACTCCTTCAGAACGTGAGGTATGAAGTGGTGTTTTACATCGATATGTTTGTCACGTGCGATTTCCATACCCAGACAATAGCGGGCATACGTAGACAAGGACGTACGTATTCTTCTCATCGGTGTATACGCACGGATCTGCACTTGTTGGTGGCAGGTTCATGTCTCGTAACATCGAGTCGAATTTGGCATGCCATTGGCTTCCAGCGTGGCGCAAACCATAAAGTGCCTTTTTGAGTCTACATACCTTGGCTGTCTCATCCATCTTGTTCAGCATCTCCTCGCGTAAGATGCTTTGAAGCATCTCCTCCAATAGGTCGGGTTGTTCCATGTAGATCACTGTATCCATATCAGCATTCAAGTAGGCAGTCTCTATATCCAGCTGAGTGATTTTGAGATCAAATTCGGCAGCTAACGCCACTAGCAGCCGGAGTGAACTGAGACGGGCGACGGGGGCAAAAGTCTCAAGGAAATGTAAGCCAGGTTGTTGTGCAAAACCTCTTGCAACAACGCGTGCTTTTCTTCGTTGTAGTTCTCCTTTTCGTTGACAGGTTTGTCGACGATGTCGAATGTTCCATTTGAGATTAGACTCCGTATTTCTTCATAAAGAGCATCTTCCCATTTACTCTTATCGGGTCCAGATAGTGCTTGTCTTAACGGAATCTCACAGGCACTCATGGCAACATCATCGTTGTCCCATCCGTGGAATTCCTCATCGCTGGAACTAGTGGCCTCCTGGCGCTCATTTTCGTCGGGGTTGTTCACGGTGATGAACTCCTTAGTAGGACATCCCGGCTTGCCAGTCTTTCTTTTTCGAGGCCTTCCTGGTGCTCGCCTTACAGGTACGTTCCTTTCCTGCTGATCATTCAAATTTTCGTGATCTCCGTTCACGATTTCCTGATCCTCGAGGATCTGTTCCTGATTCTCAACGATGATTTCCTGATCCTCAACAACAATAGGGGCGTAGTTCTCTTCCATGTTCACTGTCGAATAGTCATCCATAAATCGAACATCACGTGTTATGTGGATTTTCTTTTGAGATGGAATCCAGATTCGATTTGCTTTCGCGTTGGTAGCATAGCCAACGAAGATGCCTTCGAGTCCACGTGGCTTCAGTTTGTCCTGGTTAGGAGTCTTGTCAACAATATAAACTTTTACTCCAACTCTTCTTAGACGTCGCAAATTAGGTCGCTTGCCCGTCCATTTCTCGTATGGCGTTTCGATGCCCAGAGCTTTGGTGATGCTGTTTTGAATACAACATGCCGTTGCGACTGCTTCGTCCCAAAATGACATAGGCAGTCCAGAATCTATGAGCACGCAGCGGGCAGGCTCGATCAGGGTCCGGTTTTTGTATTCCGCAATCCCATTTTCTTGCGGGGTATAGGTAGCAGTTAGCCGGTTCTGTGTTCCTGAATCCCTTAAAATGCGATCCATTCCAGTGTTGACAAATTCTTTGCCATTATCGGACTGAAGTGCCTTGATCTTCATCCCAATGTGCGTCTCGACGAGATTTTTATACTCCAGAAATTTTGCAGTCACATCAGATTTGGCTGTGACGTTTCACAGTCGCGGATGTGTTTCAGTTGTGACGAACTGATCAAAAGTATGAGATCGGACTTGGCCATCCGGTCTTCTTGTTTCCAGTTATTGAGGGGGTTTCCTTCGTCTTCTGGTTTTACCTTTTCACCAGAGACATACGGCCATGTTCCGTTTTTAGTTAGAAGCACCTCCACTTGGATCTTCCAAGTTCCGTAGTTTTCTTTCGACAGGAGTTCGATCCGCATCGGAGTATAGGAGTTGGGTTGAGCTTGCGCAATCTCTTGAGGCACTCGAGTACTGTTGCGTATGTGACTTTTGTGGCGATGCTAATGGCGGACAAGATGTCTCTTGTATTGTTGAATCATTCGATCAGCAAGAGAATAAATTCCCACTCACGGTTAAAACACCAATAACACAAACAACAAGGTTGGCTTTAGCAAGCGATGAAGATGAGCAGATTCATTTCGCACGATTTGAATTACCGGTCACTATTCACGACGAGACAAATTCACGCGCGTACATCGCTCAAATTCGTTCGCGTCGGTTTTCGTATTTCGTATAAGCCCAATCGATATTATTCATTAATAGCGTTCCCTGGGTCCATAACCTGTTGGAGCAAGGTCGGCGGGTGCACGAAATTCTGATTGAGAACCAAATTTAATATAAAACCGAAGTTTATTCAGAACAGAACAAAATGTATATGCATCGTGTAACTGTTCACAAGCAACTGAACTAAGGGAGAATAATGAAGTGTGCATATGTGTGACTGTAATATGTGTGTGAGGCACAGAGCTGTCCTCTATAGGAAATAGTTCATTTGAATATTATTGAAGGGCGCGGATTGCGAATCCCAACAAAGTTCCCAATTAAAAAGACTGACAGAGAAAAAAACGAATTTTTCCGTCCACAGATGCCCGAATAAGGGATTTTCTGGTTAAATTTGTTTTAAAAAATCATAAAATTGATTTAAAAAATTATGAATTTCGCTTAAGTTAGTAAAAACTTCCTAATTAAAAAAGGTTATACCGAAAAACGATTTTTTCTGCAGACAAATGCCTGATTAATGCATTTGTTCATTAAATTTGATTAAAGCAGTGTCGTAACTTCCGTACCGCGAAACCATGCATTTAGGTTTGGGGGGGGGGAGTCCTGCTGTGAGGGGACCCCTTACGGCCAGTGACAGAATCATATTTTAATTTCAATTCTATACATTATAGTGCATTTTTTAATAATTATGTATTTCAATTATAGAAATTCGAAAGAATATACTAACCATTTTTTAATTATTTGAGCAAATATAATTTTTAAAAAATTCTTTTTCCAAAAATACTTTTAAACCGCATTTTATGAATTAAACTTAATGTTCTATTATTATGAGGACTAGTAAATTCTGCTAAAAGCTTTATGACAATGTTTATATAATTAATTTTTTTCCTTCCATATTTCTTTTAAACTAGCAGTCTTGCGAGCACCACTGCGCGCGCCGATGTATCCTTTTATGAAAAAGAATAAATCAAGAGTTTATATTTTCTATGTTATACATATTTAATGTATGTTACAAAATATTACCAGGTGTATACATATGAAACCGGTATTTTTTCAAGAAAAAAACACATTTATTTCAAGAGAATGATAACAAATATTTTATTCAAAGTATGCGC
>NC_046657.1:182556364-182557795 GCF_010883055.1 Belonocnema kinseyi
ATAGATAGGGCAACATGGGAGGACCGTATAAAAAACAAAGATTTAGAGGGCGCCTGGACAATGTTACGGGATATCCTTGTTAGATACACGATCGAAGTGTGTAGTACCGCAGTTGTAGGAAGAATGTTTGGTGATGCGTGGTGAAATGATGAAATTCAGGCTGCCCAAAAAGCAAAAAGAGAAGCGTACAAGAGAACTTTGAACATCGTAGGTCTTAGCAATGAGGAAATAAGTAGACGCAGAAATGATTATAGACGCAAAAACAGGATACTTAAAAGATTAGTTAAAGAAAGTAAAGATACAATTAGAGCAGAAGAAGAGATAAAAATACAAAACGACTTTGAAGGAAGCAGGAAACTACTTTACAAAAAAATGAAAGGAAACAAAAGTACAGAAATTGTCAACATGAGAAATAGTAGGGGGGGAATGGTATATGATGCAGATGGAATACTAGAGGCTTTCAGAGACTATTTTAGGAGACAATTCGGAGATGAAGCTATAGGACACCACAACTGCGATGTTGAACACGATGCGTTGGAAAACTCAATTGAAAATGTCTGTGTCACTGAGCTTAGGGATATAATTAAGAACTTGAAAAACGGTAAGGCTGCCGGTGTAGACGGTATTAACGCTGAAATGCTTAAACATGGTGGCGAGTACATACCACATAGAGTTTGCGAATTGGTAAATTTATGTTTCGAGATGGGAGACGTCCAAGACGATTGAAAAGAAGCGATTATGGTACCAATATACAAGAGAAAGGGAGATAAAAGCGAGTGCAATAATTACAGAGGGATTAGCTTATTAAGCATCGTAAGTAAAATATATTCAAAAGTACTTATTCGTAGGGTAATAAAAATAACAGAAACAAAGATTTGGGAAGTGCAAAGTGGGTTTATGCCAGGAAGGTCATGTACGGATCAAATATTTAGCTTAAGGCAAATAACAGAAAAAAGTTTGAGAGTAGGAAACAAAGTTTTCTATGCATTTGTTGACCTAGAAAAAGCTTTTGACAAGGTAGATAGAAGTAAACTTTGGCAAGTTCTGAAAGAGTATGGAGTCAATGGATGGAACCTACAAGCTATAAAAACAATATATACAGGTAGCAAAGCGAGTGTAAGAGTGAATGGGAAACTGAGTGACTCTTTCGAATTATTCAAGGAGTTAGACAAGGATGCGTGATGTTTTCATGGTTATTTATATTATTTATGGACAAGTGTTTAAGAATGGCTCTCTTCGACGAAGAGGGTGTGGATCTCGAAACAGTAAGGGTACGAGGGTTAGAGTTCGCAGATGATAAGGTTGTTATGGCAGAATCTATCGAAGATCTACAAAGAATGTTGAATAAACTAGATGCAAGTATGAAGAGCATGGGCCTCAAAATTAACGCAAATAAAACAAAAACTATGGTGTTCGAAGGAAAGAGTGAAA
>NC_046657.1:182557895-182563804 GCF_010883055.1 Belonocnema kinseyi
GCTTGTTTTACGTAGAATAGAACCCTACTTAATTCAGGCTCTAGTTTTAACAAGAAATAATACTTTTCAATTTTTAACGGGCTTTACCTTGATAAAGTCCGATATATGATAAACGAGATATCACGTGCCTTTATTTCGTTGGTTACAGAGTAAAGTCAAGACTAGAACTAAACTAGTGGCCCTGAAGCCCTCAAATATATAGGGCTGCTTATCTAATCGAAGGAGGAAGCTGTGACTATATTACAGATGTCTAAATTCGATTTTTTTGTCTTAGATCGGAAAAAACCTCTTGCATAATTGACTATAAAACAATTTTAATCGCTGAGAGATTCTGCTGAATAATGTGTAGAACCTGCATAATATTAAATGAATTCTATCTTATTTTGAATAGTTTTTATAATATTGTTCTTGCATTCAAAATTAATTTAGTTGAAAATTCTATTATTAGCTTTAAAAAAAATTTTAATAGAAAATTGATCTTTGTGATTGGAAATTCATCTTTTTTGTTAAAACTTTTACTATTTGGTGTCAAGTTCATCTGTTTTAATTAAAATTTGAAATAATCTGTAGAAAATTTCATTTTTTATTGAATATTAACTTTTATAAACTCAAAACTGAATTATTCTATTTTAGTTTAAAATTTGTTATTTTTTATTGAAACTTCATCTTTTTAGTTAAAAATTATTTTATGGGTGAAAAATAGATCTGTTTTTTATTATTCTTAACGTAGATGTCCAAATTAGATTTTTTGTCGTGGATCGCAAAAAACGTCTTGCATAATTTACTATAAAAAAATTGTTATGGCTGAGAGATTCTGCTAAATAATGTGTAGAATCTGCCTGATTTTAAGTGAATTCTATTTTATTTAAAATACTTTTTATAATATTGTTCTTGCATTGAAAATTAATTTAGTTGAAAATTCTATTATTTGCTTTAAAAAAGTTTTTTTAAATAGAAAATTCATCTTTTTTGTTAAAACTTTTACTATTTGGTGTCAAGTTCATCTGTTTTAATTAAAATTTGAAATAATTAGTTTGAAATTTGATATTTTTTATTGAAACTTTGTTTGAAAATTCCCGTGTTTTGTTGAAAATTTGTGTTTTTTGTTAGAAATATAAAACTTCTCTCGTGAAAATTCATCTTTTTGATTGAGAATTCAACTATTTTGTTGTAAGTTTCTTTTTAGTTGGTCAAAAACTAATTTCTCGCCGACCATTGGGCGATGATGAAAGTGCCCGTACATCCCTATAGTATGTATCTGTTGCTGGAGGTTTTCAAGATTGTGTTTTTATAAGATAAAGATTGAGCATTTGGCAAAATTGTCGGCAGATATGAAGACCCGATACATCCATAAAACTGAACATGATTCATTCAATCCCACATTTCTTAACCCATATATTATTTAAAAGCATATAAAACATTGGAAGCCTATATATTTTTTGCAGCTGTTTTGCGGTCAAGGTGAAGTACAAGGAGTTTAATGGTACTTTTCTGATATTGAGTAAAGTTAGTGTAACATTGGTGCATTTTTAGTTATAAGTTAATGTTTTAGTTATTATTTTCATTCAATATAAACATTAACATTAAGTATTATTCCTGCGAAGCATGGAATTTGTTATAAAATTGTATTGCTGATATAAAATGCGGTAGCAACTTATTGAGATTTTGAGGTTCCCTACCGATAGAAATCTCTGAGTATATTGTAAAGATTCTCTCGGGTCAGAGAAGTTCAGAAAAATTCTCCGTATGCACTAAGGTAGATATATTTAAAGGTCCAGGTAGCTCTTTTAAATGTTTTAAAGGCTTTAAAATCTCCTTTCCGAAATTGAAATAGAAATACGATCATAAATAACAAGCAGAGAGGCTGAAATTTTAATAAAAATTCGATCATAAATAACAATGCAGTAGAGACTACACTGTTAGAAAAAATTCATACAACGTCACATCGAAGTGCGAAGTTGTAATGATACGGTGCGATATTTTGGTGCGAAAAAGAATTTCTTCTACTAAAATACACTTCTCCGGTATAAAGTTGGTAAATTTACGAACTCTCAACTTCCCAGTGTTGAAAATTCTAACGAATCACTCCGAGGAGATGTGAAAGTCTTAATCTAAACTTAAAGTTTCACTGGAAAGTGTGAAATCAAACACTAAGGCGGAGCGAGAATAGTACATTTCGATACGTGTGTGAGAGATGATTATTTATAGCTTATGAGACGTTTTCCGCACTAGCGAAGGGAGTGAGAAAAGTCTTATTCGCTAAAAATCACCTCTCACAAATATCGAACAGTATTTGATACCACGGAAGCCGAGAAAATCTTGTTAAAGTTAAGCTTTTGAGGTTAGAGTGGTATAAACATACAATCAACACTATACGGTGCAGAAACTAACACCGAGAAGTCAACAAAATCGTTCAATTTTACTCTTTAGAAACGAATTTTAAACTGACACAATAAGCATTAAACCAAAAATGGACTAGTTAAATTTTCAGATAAAAAATTGAATTTTCAACAAAAGAAATTAATTTTTAATAAAAAGGATTTACTTTTAACAGAAAATGGAACAATTAAATTTGCATTAAAAAATTAATTTTAAATAAAATAACAATTAACTCTACAACAAAATAGTCCAATTTTCAACCAAAGAAATAAATTTACGTACAAAAAAACTTCTTCCAAAAAAGACAAACATATAATTTTATTTTCAAACCAATAATTTTCTACAGAAAACAGAAATTTAAAATTTTATAAATCAATTTTAAAACATCAGAAAACGAATTTTTGACAAAATAGATAAATTTTCAATAAAAAACGGTTACATTATCATTTAAAAAAATAAATTTACAACCAAAAAATTTTTATCAAATTAGTTTAATTTCCAAAAAACTAATGAACTTTCAACCATTGTATACGAAAAGAAAAGAAGTTTGAGCAAAACATACATTTCCAACCAAAGAAATGAATTTTTAATTAAATTAGATGAATTTTTAAACATGAAGAATACATTTCTACCAAAAAAGATTAATTTTCAACTGAGAATGGTCAATTTTCAGTATAAGAAAATATTTGTTCAACTAAAAAAAATCGAATTTTCAACAAAGCAGTTGAATTATCAACCAAAAAATCAATTTTTTAACAAAAACAATTATTACCTATTAAAAAAAGATGAATTTACAACATAATAGTTAAATTTTTTAACATATGGTTGGATTTTATATTTAAAAAAAAATTTTTTTACCATAAATGGAATGGAATGAATTCTGAAAAAAAATGAAAAAAGAACACATTTTTTTATTATTTTGTAAAAATTTTAAAAGGGATGTAAAAGAGTGTGTAAAAAATGTTTGCAATTTCACTATATTATATATAATTTTAGAAAAAAAACAAGAACTTAATTCTCATCTAGCCTTCTCGTGCAATTTTGTTGCACAATTTTGTTTAAAGTTAATGTTGGTTAAAAAAATGTGCTTTCCAATTTGAGTAAGTTTAGGACATATTTAGAAATTTTGAAACGATTAAAAAAGAACTAAAACTTGTAACAATTTGTTAAGAATTTTGTATGGTTTCACTGTCAACCATTTTATACCAAAAGAAAAGAAGTTTGATGCAAAAATGCATTTTCAACCAAAGAAATTAATTTTGAATGAAAATAGATGAATTTCTAACCAGAAGAATAATTTTCTACCAAAAAAGGTTTATTTTTAACTGAAAAAGGTCAATTTTCAAGCAAAAATAAAATAACACATTTTCAACAAAATTGTCAAATTTTCAAATAAAAAAAAGATCAAACGAGAAGAATTATTTCCTATTAAAAAAAGATGAATTTTCAACTAAAAAAAATCAGAAAACATTCAACAAAATCGTTAAATTTTCAACTTCAAAAATAAATATTAAAACTAAAAAATAAGTATTCAACCAAAAGTAGAATAGTTACATTTTCAAATAAAAAAATTAATTCTCTGCAAAATAGTTTAATTTTCGATGTAAGAAATGGATTTTCAACTGAATAATATTTTTAATAAAAAATTGAATTCACAACAGAATAGTAAAATTTGAAACAAATAGTTAGATTTTCAGTTAAAAAAGATACATTTTTACCAAAAATGGAATGAACTGAATTTTGAAAGAAAATTAAAAAAAGGACACAACATTTTTATATGATTTTTTACAAATTTTAAAAGGGGTATAAAAGAGCGTGTAGAAAATTTTTTAATTTTGCCATGTTGTATATAATTTTAGAAAAAAAACTTAATTCTTATATAGCCTTCTCGTGCATTTATGTTACCCAATTTTCTTAAAAGCTTGTGTTGGTTTAAAAAATGTGCTTTCCAATTTGAGTAAGTTTAGGAGATATCCAGAAACTTTGAAACGATTGAAAAATAACTAGAACTTGTAACAATTTGTTAAAAATTTTGTATGGTTTCACTTTAAACCATTTTATATTACAGGAAAAGAAGTTTAATCAAAAAATGCATTTTCAACCAAAGAAATTAATTTTTAATTAAAATAGATGAATTTCTAACAAGAAGAATAATTTTCCTCCAAAAAAGATTAGTTTTTAACTGAGAAGGGTCAATTTTCAAGTAAAAATAAAACAACACATTTTCAAAAAAAATTTTGAACTAATAATGATACAGTTAAATTTTCAGTATAAGAAAATTATTTCTTAACTAAAAAAAGCGAATTTTCAACAAAAATTTTAAATTATAAACCAAAAAATGAATTTTCATACAAGGAGAATCATTTTCTATTAGAAAAGGATGCATTTTCAACTGCAAAAATAATTTAAAAAAAAATTTTAACAAAATCGATAAATTTTTAACTTTAAAAATTCTTAATATATGAAAACTTTACGAAACCTTTAATGTCTTAAGATACTTATCTCAATATTACGAAATTTAGCGTTTACAATTAGATTTCCATCGTAAAATAATTGTAATTGCCGTGTAGAAATTTCCCCGGTTGGCCCTAATACAACAAGATTTCTGGTCGGATTCCGGTCGGGCTACCACTGGCCGGGTTTCATGGAAATGAACCGAGCGGGAGCCGTTCGGGCTACATTTTTCTCGATTCGCGTAGTCTGGAGCCGGCCGCTTACTGGCCGGGCCAACCCTCGTTATATCCCATGGTCGGGAGCCGACTAGGCACTGGTCAGGTTAATGTTTTTGTAGAAATTACAAATTTTTTAAGAGCCGTGATATTATCAAAGACGTAATTATGGATGCTAGATGAATTATTATTTGAAAATTATAATTTAAAGATTTATTAGATCAGTTAAACAAAAATGAGCTTTTTTAAATTCTTTTAAAAAACATTAAATTTTTTGGAATAATTTAACATTTTAATTTAAACTGTTATCGATTCTGCTATGTGCAACAACAGAAATGATACAATTTTTATAAACTTCTCTATATTCAGACAATGTTTAGCCTGTACAATTTCAAATTTACCGCCATATATAGCGCCTGCTGTGTCTGTCTGTAACGAGCGGAACTCTATTTAGGCGCGAAAAGTTGGAATATTTAAAATGTCAATTTTAAAATAGGTCTTTAACTTTTTATATATGTAAATTCGAAATTGGCTAGTCTAGTCTTCTTAAATAAAAATAATTAATTCAATTTAAGGTTAAAAAGAAAGATAATAAAACTGCAATTTTTATTAGTGAATCAATAAACAAATATTTTATTAATCTGGACTTTTAAACTTTATCTTTACAAACTTTAATTTAATATCTCGAGATAACTAACGAACGAGCCACGGCTGTGTACCAGATTCTTCTGGTCCTTTACTTCATCGTCGGGAGCTTTGACGCCGCACAGTGGGGTGAAATCGGAAAACGAGGTTCAAAATGACATTTAGAACGCAATTATGCACCGATTTTAGAATTTTTTTTTTTGAAAAATTCAGAAC
>NC_046657.1:182563904-182571282 GCF_010883055.1 Belonocnema kinseyi
TCACTACACCAGAAAATGTCGAAAAAATCCATGATATGATGTTGAATGATCCCAAAGTGAAATTGAGAGAGGTAGCTAATACTGTAGGCATATCATTGGAACATGTGGGCAATATCGTGTATTCAGTTTTGGGCATGAAGAAGCTCTGCGCGCGATTGGTGCCGCGTTTGCTCACAGTGGACCAAAAACGAATTCGTATGACAACTTCCCAGCAGAATTTGGCATTATTTTCGCGTAAGCCGACCGAGCTTTTGCGCCAATTCATAACCATGGATGAAACCTGGATCCACTACTACACTCCTGAGTCAACGCAACAGGCAAAACAGTGGGTTCCACCGGGCCAAAGTGCTCCGAAGCGTCCAAAAACGCAACAATGGGTCGGAAAGGTTATGGCCTCCGTATTTTGGGATGCACATGGCATAATATTCGTGGACTATCTTGAAAAAGGTAAAACCATAACCGGAGCATACTATTCATCATTATTGGACTGATTGAAAATCGAAATCGCCGAAAAACGACAGCATTTGAAGAAGAAAAAACCGCTTTATCATCACGACAATATGCCTGTTCATTCATGCTTAGTTGCACAAGCAAAATTGCATGAAATCGGCTTCGAATTGGTTCTTCAGCCACCGTATTCACCAGACCTGGCCCCCAGCGACTATTACTTGTTCCCTAACCTGAAGAGATGGCTCACCGGTAAGTGTTTTTACTCAAATGAGGAGCTCATAGCTGAAACTGAGACGTATTTTGGAGACCTTCCGATCGAGTACATTTCGGACGGTATCAAAAAAGTTAGAAAATCGTTGGACTCGCTGTATCTACCTAAAAGGAGACTATGTTGAAAAATAAAACCGACTTTGGCCAAAAAAACGTCTCCGTGTTTCATTTTTCAGGGACTTATCAGACTGCCTAGTATTTCGAACCTTGATTACTTTCACGTAACAATAGTTTATAAATTAAATATTTGTTTGAACTTTACAGGATATAATGTCATAGAATATTTTACATTATTTGACGGCTCACGCGAAGTTTAACCGAAAAAATATTTGGTGAGTAGCCACGTTTTAAATTGCATACGATACTTTCTTGCGCAATGCACTTGGAATACACGTCACTAAATTATAAATTGAAATTTAAATCCTGAGTATTACCTTTCATTTTATTTTGATCTTCGATTGACATTCTCTGCCAGGTCCAACTCTGTATTAAATGAAACCCCAATTTTCCTGACAAAAAGTAGTTCAAGAAAATTGTATGAATAGCCAATTATTCTAGTATATGAATAAACATTATTAAATAATATATAATGAATTCTAACAATAATCTTTTATTTTTGACAACAAATCTGAATCAGAGATTCGGCTATAAAATTAAAATCAATTATTCCATAAAAACTTCCAACTACTGACTCAATTGTACTTGAACATAGAAACTTTATGGTATTTAAAATCTCTTAATAGTTATTTTTCATCATAATTACTTTCTCAAATATATAATTTTCTACCACTAACAAATTTTCGACAATGATCAATTGTTATTATTTTTATTTTATTTTATAAATTGTTAAAGATCTCCATATATGACCTTACATAATTATTTATAATGTATCTATCCCTTGGCAAACTCGCTTCTTTCTCTTTTGAATCTTTATTAATAATTTGGTCATCTCTCACTTTCCTTCCACCTATCATACCTTGCCTTTCCTAATAGTGACCTATCTTACTTTTTCTTTTTATTTTACGAGTTTTACTTATTTGACTCTTCGTCACTTAGCAAATTTCCAAATTGAAATTTATTATCTGCATTCAAAAATTTCAATTATTGAGATTTAACATTAGCAATTTAATGATCAGTGATTTAATTCTCAATAAATTACAGTTTTTGATAATCAATTTGACATCCGGCAATTTATAAGTTTACAAAGGCTTTTTTTTACTACAATTGTTATGAAGGCTGCAAAAATAAAGCGCAATATTAATTTTCAAATTTAAGTTTAAACGTATCTCAAGAATGCATGTTTGATTCAATTTACATGAACAATAGAAGTTTTCTTTGGTGTGATTTGCAACTCTACGTTGAGATCATCAATGACTCTAACGATTTTAAATGGGCCTGAATAATAGTCATCAAATTTGTCCTCCCTCATATTAATTAGTACATAAACGTATTGATTTGACTCAAACTTTTTTTCGTTAATCTTTTGGTCGTAATATTTTCAGAACGTCTTTTTGCAGCTTCTAATCGAGCTGAAGCAAGTGATTCTGTTTCTACAATTCGATTTAAAACTTCGTCAACTAATGGCACATATGTCATAGGTATTTTTCCCTCTCCAAATTCGGAAGGAAATCGTGCCCTTCTCCCAAATACCGCTTCGTAAGGAGTCATACCAGTGGACTCGTGAACGGAAGTATTAAAGGAAAAAATTGGCAAACGGAAGCCATTGGTCCCAGTAACTTCGCTCACTGTAATTGCGTAAGTATTCCACGAATTTATGGTGACTTCTTTTTAACGCCCCCAGAGATTGTGGATGAGAAACGCTAGATTATTTCCGAATTTTAAATATTGTAGCAATACTGTTCATCATGTTGCTCATAAATTGTGATCCTTGATCAGTTTGTATTATTTCGGGGCATCCAAAAACGCAAATTAAATGTTCTGCTAAAGCTACTGCAATGTGAGGCGAGTCTATTTTTGAAAGCGGAATCGCACCTGAGTATTTATTTAAACAATCCTGCCATGTCAACATATACTGATTTCCTGATTCGGTTACGGGCATAGGACCTACAATATCAATTTTTATTTTCTCAAAAACTCTAGTAGGAGTGTCAGTAATTCGCATGGGCATTTTTGTCTTCACTCTTGTCAACTTTCGCTTCTGACATGCTTCACATGTTTTTACATAATCTCTAATCTCATCCCTCATACCTTTCCAATAAAATCGTTCCCGAATTCTTTCTAAAGTTTTTGTTTCTCCCCTATAACCACCCACGGTTGAATCATGACACACTCTAATAACACAGCCACACGAAAAAAAAGTGTGCGAATCTGGTAACAAGACACACGTAGTCCTATGGATTCTGGGGCGCTGAATTCAAATTCGGTATAAAAAATCACCCATCACGTCATGGTTGAGCCATAATCTCAAAAAATGACGAAAAATCATGCACTGAGGCAAATAAATTTCAAAATAATGCCAGTGATGCAAATTTTCACTTCAAAAACATGTCGACAACTGTGAAGGATCAACCCTTGCCTGATATCAACTTATTTAACATAACTTTACCCAACAGAGCCTGACTTCACCTAACCTTAATTAACATAAATTTATTGAACTACACGTAAAGCTCTGGAAGCATATTTTCCCAGTAGAAAATGTGTGCTACATCGAATGGGTCAACTCGAGTCTAACCCAGAAATAAATCTAACCTAGCTTAACCGAACCTAACCTCACGAAACACAATTAAACTGATTGTGTTGTCCCGTTGTGTTTGTGGTACCGTTTGAATCAGTTTGGGCTTAACCTGCAAAGAGGTAAACCCTATCCTAACCTAAAAAAACCTGACCTGAGCTAACCTAGCTTAACTTCACGTAACACAATTAAACTCATTGTGTTGTCCCGATGTATTTGCGGTACCGTTTCATTCAGCTTCGGCTTAACCTACATAGAGGTCAAACCTATCCTAACCTAAAAAACCTGACCTAACCTAACCTAGCCGAATGAAATTCAACCACACGTGTAGCTATGTAAGCGTACGGTTCTCAGTCTTAACCCTCAAGCCACAAGGTGAAGATCCATGACATAAAAGGCAAGGTCGGGTTGTATCCAACCCAACGTGTTTTTTACTACGAATTTAAAAGTAAACTGAATGAATATAACAACAATTCGTTCAAAAAAGTGTATTTGAATAAATTCAACTAGAATTTATTAGAAAAAGTATATTTTAAACTTGTAGATACTGAAAAAAACATGATATACTTAATGCACTTCTGGTTATTACTAAGCGCTAGGTATCAGATGACATGTATGACAATATTCCGACTCTTCGGAATCACTCTTTTATGGTCTCCACACAAAGATTTATTGCACCTACCACAAAATGAATACCCCTTTCTGTCTTTCTTGGGATCACAAAAATCACATCTTTTGATTTTCTTCTGTCCTGCTGGCTGTCCTGATTGACTTCTGGTTGCGCCCACATCGATTTCTTTTCCCAAAACTTTGCCAATTACTGACCGTAATTCTCTGGGAAGGCGAGGGTTTTGGAATCTCATTTCCATAAATGGTCGCGTCAAGGCAAATGCTAAGTTTTTTAGAAAGGTAGTGCGCGCATTGTCAGGATAAATCTCTTTCTTTGCGTTGCATTTGTACAAAATAAAACTGTTGACTGTTGCGATGTCCAGGACTCCATAAAAATATCTTATTGGCCATCTCAACGTTTTCCTGCAAGTGGTTTAATCATGGCATAATTTGTCCAATACATCAACACTGCCTTTGGTAATATTGTAAAAGTCTATTATCTCAGGTTTCATGGAATTTTCATTTACATCTCCAGCGAAATGCACTGAGGAAATCAATAACACCTTTTTGGTTTTCTTTGGAGTGTACGACAACAACATTTTGTTATTTTGGTATAAAAACTGTGACGAACCAACCGGTGCTTTTGAAAGGACTGAAGGAGGGATTTCAGCCTTATTTTTCCGTAAGGTTCCGACAAAAGTAAGTTTTCTTTTAAGAAGAGCATCAACTAGGCCAAGAGATGAAAACCAGTTGTCGCACGTTATATTTCTGTTACTCCCTTTTACTTTATCGGTTAGGTTGAGAACGTACTGTGTAGGAAGCGGTAAATCCTTTTTTTTCTTAGGTTTTTCCTTTCCAACGTAGGGTATTCCACTTATAAAGTAAAATGTTCGGGCATCACATAGAGACTATTTCCAGGCCGTATTTATCCGGTTTTGACGGGATATACATTCGGAAACTGCAGCGGCCACGAAAACTGAGCAGAGCCTCATCTATAGTGAGCTATTCCGAGGGGCTGTAATACCTGGAACAGTTACTTTCGAAGAAAAACCATATTTCCCTGAACGCAGCAAATTTATCCTCTGCTTTGCGAGTATCTCGGGTGTTTTTGTCATCAAATCTCATATTAGCAACAAGGAATTCGAACCTGTTCTTATACTTAGTGCAACGAAACACGGGAGGTCCCCAAATGGGTGAAAACATATCTTCTAGATTCAAACCACGATTTTTCAGGATACCACTCATGTAAAACAATCCTATTAGAGATCTGATCTCTGTAGGATCAGTAGGATGTATGTACCATTGATCTGATGTGAACCGGTTTTTCGATATTTCAATAGATTCGTTGGTGTGACGGACAATCTTGTTAATAATATCATCAGTAATAAACAAACAAAATAGTTTGTATTCATCAGTCACTCCCTTTGCTTCCCCCTTAGGTCCAGGTAAATGAGATATAATATTTCTGGCCGGAGTACGTGAAACTTTGGAAAGTAACGGTTTATTAATCCACACAGTTTCCCTATCTTTACCAAGTACAAAATTCCTTCCTACACTCTCATCCTCTTCACTGCCACTTTCATTTTCGATTTCCATAGCACAATCACAATCGACTTCATCATCACAAATGTCACTGTTCGTAATACTACCTGTTTCGTCCTCAGTCTCAGAAATATCTTCTGCAATTTCGCTGTCCTCACCCTCAGACTCTGCTTCGTGTCTTCGAAATTCCACTTTTACCTCCTCGGGTGTATAAAGTAATTTGTTAAAAGACATGACGGAAGTCGCGAACAGGAAAAACTGGAAAAAAAGTGTTTTCGGAAAAAAATCTTAGTACGTAAATAACAAGGTCGGGTTGCGAGCAACCCGATAGCTGGCGTCACTCCCTTTAGATTAGACAACGCACTTTCGAGAACCAGAGCAGAACGATGACCACTGCTAGGGCTTCACAAACACGACTGCCAGAAACGGTACCTAAAGAATGGCGACGGAAAACTAAGGGGGGGGGGGGGAGAGCAATAAACGTTTGAAGTGCGTTCGGGTTGGATTCAACCCACACCTTGTGGCTTGAGGGTTAAATGTGTGCTATATTTAATAGGTTAACTCTATCTTAACCTACAAATGAATCTAACTTAACAGAATGTAACGAAATTATGCTTAACGCAACACAACTTAACTTAAGTGTTCCCGTTGTAACACAATAAAATTCATTTCATTGTACTACAGGTGGTTAAAAATTTAGACGCACATTACTCATTTGAAGAAACTTAGAACTACAAGTAGAATTGACCCCATTGCAATTAACCTGACAATGTTTGTATCAATTAAAATATAGAACTGTAACTTAAACATGCAAATGAATAAGAGTTTAATTCAACATTTTTTTCTCTCTGCTTTTCTTAAACTTAAGGGATATATTTATACCATCTTTCGTGTTTACATTTTATCTTGCTCTTTATCGTAATTAAATTGATTTATAGATCTACTTCAGTCTAATTTCTGCCTGCTATAACGTGTCCTTTTTTCTTCGAAGGAACGATGCAAAGGGCTACGCTTACGTTTAAGGCCTACATTCGTTTCCCTTTTCAACATCCAGAAAAAATCAGCCATCATGACCTCGTCCCATCTACCCTGATATCGTTGTTCCATCACTTTTATGTCTTGATGAAAACGTTTCCCTTATTCTTCGCTGAAATCACCAACATTTTCTGGAAACTTATCCAGATGGGACTCTAGAAAGTGAAGTTTTAAATTCATCAAGCAGCCTAACTTTCTGTAGTTTCTTATCATTTTTGCAACAATATTCTCGTAGTCTGGACTTTTTTTGTTACCAAGGAAATTTGAGTTTACTGCTTTAAAACTTCCCCAAGCATCCATTTCAATTTTCGTCATGTGGCTCACGAAATTAGTATCTCTTGTCAATATTCGAATCTGTGGTCCATCAAAGACTCCTTCTTACAATTTAGCGTATGAAATATTAGGGAATTTAAGGGATATATACTTATAGCATTGTCCATCTTTGTCTAAAGCCTTGACAAATTGCTTCATGAGCCCAAGCTTTATGTGGAGGGGTGGTAGTAAAATTTTTTCTGGATCAACGAGGCTTCGGTTGATGATATTATGAGAACCAGGTTTGAATGAACCTCTTAAAGGCCAATGTTTTTTGCTGTAATGACTGGCTCAATCTCTGCTATTCCACAGGCATATAAAGCATGGCTCTCTCGTGAAACCCGATTGTTGGCCTAATATCATTGATATGATTTTGAGATCACCACATATTTGCCATTTGTGATTCGTGTAATTAACTTTTTCAAAAAGCATTTTAACATTGTTATATTCTTCTTTGATGACCGTTGA
>NC_046657.1:182571382-182586433 GCF_010883055.1 Belonocnema kinseyi
GTTTTGACGAATCAATGAAAAGTCGCCATTCTTCGTCTCTGTACACATTTTTCTTCAAGTGGTTCATTAGTCCGTTAACGTCAGTGCAGTGCACTAAAGACGACAGAAACAGGTGTAATGCAGCGAACCAAATTGCACCCCTTCGAAACCTGCGCATCAGTTTCTGTCTCATCTTCTTCCTGGCGGTACCCGCACCAACCGGAGCTAGGCTGGGGTATAGAGCTTACCAACTGACAATCACTCAACCTTGGAACTTCATGTCTCATTGTGACCAAACTGTCTCCAACTTCCTCAACAAATAAAATAGCTTTTAGGTTAATAACAAGAGATAGGCCACTTTTGTGTTTCTTTACGAACAAACAAAATTTTTATGTTAAAATTAGTACAATAATTAAAAAAATGTGTTTATGTGCTAATATCAGAAAAGTTATAAAAATATAAAAGAATTAAAATTGCTCACCCTTAATTCATATGCGCAAACCAGAAAACGGGGGAACAATCTGAAAATAAAAAGGAAAAGGGCTTAAAAGACACAAAGAAATAATTCTTATTGAAAATTATTCTAAAATTTTTGCGAATGAAAAATTTTTTTTACTTATCTGAAATATTTTGAGGGTGCTGAACTACATTAGGTCTTCAATTAAAATTTGAAGAAAGTCTGGAAAATGTATAAAATGAAAATCCGTGAATTTAAATTTCGCGCCATTCTCTTTGTAGCCAGCAGACCAATATAATATTATATGCGAAAGGTAGTACCAACATAAGTTATATCATTAATTTTTAATGAGGGGGAATTACTTATTTTCTTTCCTGCAACACAAAAATAATAATAACTAACATAATAAATTCATAATAAACGAATAAATAAAAGAATGAAATATTTCAGTCCCGAATATCACTTGAAACATTTCACAAACTTAAAAGAAATAAAATAAACAATGTAAAATTTCCTAATTTGCATTTGCAAGGAAATATTTCAAGGGTTTTGAAGTTTCCTATAGATATAATATTAAGGCGTAGATAATCTGATTAAAGACAAAGAAACAAATTTCAAGTAGTGGTTAGCTAAGAAAAAAAAGAAGTAAAGTTAAATTTCAAAAATGGAATCAAACAAAATATACCCCGAGTGGTATTGTCTGAATGATGACATTGATTGGCTGTTAAGAAATCCTTCCGGATCAGACTAACTAGCAAAATTATTAGAGAAAAAGGCAACAGGTGCCTCACACGTATCCGGGAAGCTTTGCATTGGTCTAAATATGCAGGGAGTCCATAAGTGGAGATGCCAACAATGTGCTCATTCCCGTAAATTCGTTGTCGATGTAGAAATTTGGGGGGACAAAGAAATCCACATATTGATCCTGACTTCTATTAAAACTTACCTTTTTTACGAAATCCTATATATATGAAACATTAGATTCTAAAGTATACATTTGCTCCAAAGTGCGTGCTTGTTCCAAAAACTCATGCTTTTTGTGTTTCTCAGATAAATTTAAACACTTCTTTACTCATAAAAATTATGTTATTCTGTATGAAATTAACGATCCATGTCGATACAATAAGAACTTATTCTTTTCTGCTTCCTTTAGTAATAAAAATCTGGGTAAATTCATAAGCTGTCAAGGCAAGTCTTTACACACACAGAAGCGTATCACTAATGTTAATAAAAGGTATCTCATTGAGACACCTTTTTTTAGAAGGGGGGAGGTGTGACGGAGTGACCCGCCTGTAAACTAAAAGATGCACACCAGTGGCCTCTGGGGAGCGCGGCAAGAAAATCCAGATTTAATTTGAATCTTAAGATGAAGGACCACAAGTTTAAATACAAAATTTAGAATAACTTTCGAATTCAAAAATCAGAAGTAGGATACAGGATCAAGAAACTTCAAACTGCAGAACCTAAGCCAAATGCAAGATGCCCATTACATAAAATAACTATACATAATGCGATACTCTCTCTCTCTCTCTGAAATGAAAATAAGTTAGCCTAAACTTCTACGCAGTACATTTCACTACGTCAGCAATGTGATTGGTTCTTGGCCGCAGAGAGGGAATGAATCCCCTCCCATTTTGCGCCAATAATATTATGGATTGGCTGCTGACTGACAAATACTATAAAATGGTAATAATAATCTGCGATTTTATTGGGCGAAGAGTGAATTGCGTTTAACGCTTATTTGCGGCATGAAAAAGGTACGTTATAAATAGACAGGATATGTTTGATATAAAGTGAATAAAATCATGCGAAAACTTTCAATTGATATTACCTACCATTCCTTACAGCAATTTGGGTGAAATGCTGAATCCGAACATAACCTCGAAATAATGACAGATCGGCCCGGCATGTTTATTATACTTTCGATTGATTATTCTTTACCAAAGAAATGTTTTGTGGTTTTGTATGCTTATTGCTGACAGTGTCGGCAGTAATAATTTAAACAATATTTACTTAATAATTATTTAACAATCATGACTTATTCATAATTTTAATAAGTAAAACTTTATTTCTGAAATTAATAACTGATTTCCATAGTTAGTTTTTTTTTCACAGATCGATCATATATGAAATACACATAAGGAAATGCAGATGGATTTCGTGTATTTCAGCTGGTTCATTTCAAGGAACATTATTGGAAAACTGTTATCTCTAGACCTTATCCCAAGACTGGGGATTGGTCAGCCTAAAAGTAATTCTAATTCAATATTAGAGACTCGTTGGTGGTAGAACTGAAAGACAAATAAATCTATACAAGAAATTTTAGGCCAGAATTGTTATTCCAATTTTTTAAAAATTATTCTATTTCCGAAAAATGCTATCTCTGGATCTGATTTCGAAACTGGCATTCAATCAGCCTCGAGAATTAATTCTAATTCATTTTGATTGTATAGGTCTACCAAAAAGATATCTTGAAGAAATTTAACTTGCCTGAATTTGAATTAATAAAATGTTTAGGGATTTTTTTGTATTATAGAAATTGGTTTCTCTGGACCTCATACTAAAATTTGGTTTGGTCAACCAATAAAATGAATGAGAAACTCGTTGGTGATTGAATTATATAAGAAATTAATCTGGACAAAATATGTTACTCCAGAATTGTTATTCCAATTTTTTTAGAAAGTATTCTATTTTTGAAAAATGCTATCTCTGGATCTGCTTTCCAAACTGGCATTCAATGAGCCTCGAAAATTAATTCTAATTCATTTTGACGGTATAGCTTTGGCAAAAAGATATTTTGAAGAAATTGAACTGGCCTGAATTTAAATTAATAAAATATTTTGGGATTTTTTTATATATTAGAAAATGTTTTCTCTGGACCTTATCCTAAAATTTGGTTTACTCCACCAATAAAATAAATTAGAGACTCGTTGGTGATAGAATTGTATCAGAAATTAATGTAGACAAGATATTTTAGGCCAGAATTGTTATTCCAATTTTTTTAGAAAGTATTCTATTTTTGAAAATTGCTATCTCTGGATCTGCTTTCCAAACTGTCATTCAATCAGCCTCGAAAATTAATTATAAATTATTTTGATTGTATAGCTTCGTCGAAAAGATATCTTAATGAAATTGAACTTGCCTGAATTTTAATTAATAAAATATTAAGGATTTTTTTGTATTTTAGATACTGTTTTCTCTGGACCTCATCCTAAAATTTCGTTTAGTCAACCAATAAAATGAATTAGAATCTCGTCGGTGATAGAATTGTATCAGAAATTAATCTAGACAAAATATTTTACTCCAGAATAGTTATTCCAATTTTTTCAGAAATTATTCTATTTTTGAAAAATGCTATCACTGGATCTGATTTCTAAACTGGCATTCAATCAGCCTAAAAAATTAATTATAATTCATTTTGATGGTATAGGTGTACCAAAAAGATATTTGGAAGAAATTAAACTAATTAAATAAATGTTTTCTCTGGACCTCATTCTAAAATTTGGTTTAGTCAACCAATAAAATAAATAAGAGACTCTTTGGTGATAGAATTGTATCAGAAATTAATCTAGACAAAATATTTTACACCAGAATTGTTATTACACTTTTTTTAGAAATTATTCTATTTTCGAAATTGCTATCTCTGGATCTGATTCCCAAACTGGCATTCAATCAGCTTCGAAAACTCGACATGAAACTCTTTTATCTTTGTCAATTATCTGCCCTCTATCAGCAATTCTTTTTCAATCAAAGCATACAAGGACGAAACAAAGACTCTTTTCAACTAATTCTTGTACGCCTTAATTCCGTACTTGGGTATCTTAGAAGATTAGACATTTTAAGTCTGTTAGTACTCTTTTCTTCCTAAATAGAAAATTCAATTTTTGAGAGCGCTTTTGCCTCTTCGAAAGAATTGTCAAAATAGTGCTTATGAACTTTCGGAACTTCGCTCGCAAGTTTGAGCGCGCCTTGAGTGCGCGGCTGTTGAATCTTGCTCTTCGCGGTCGATAATGGGTTACCTCGCGCTTCGCTCTCGGATATTTATTCTTTGCATTTGGAGTGCTTGAATAAAATTTTATCAAAATGATCTCTTTTAGGTGGCAATATTTATATGCGTCTTCATATTCTAAATTGTGAACTGAGATTGTGAACTGAAAAGATAACATCGAGTAGATTTCGATTACACTAAAAGATTTTTATTTTCTGCTCGTACCAATAATTTATGAATTTAATATTTAGAAATGATAAAATAGATAATTATAGCAAAACTTCTGAAAAAATTGGAATAAAAATTCTGGCACAAAATATCGCTTCTGCATTTATTTCTGCTACACTAACGATCCTATAATTTATTTTATTGGTTGATTAAACCAAATTTTAGGATGAAGTCCAGAGAAAAAATTGTCTAAAATACAAAAAGATCCCTAAATATTTTATTCATTAAAATTAAAGCAAGCTCAATTTCTTCAATATATCTTTTTAACAAAGCTATAGCATCAAAATGAATTAGAATTAATTTTAGAGGCTAATTGAATGCCAGTTTGGAAATCAGATCCAGAGATAGCATTTTTCAAAAAGAGAATCATTTCTAAAAAAATTAGAATAACAATTCTGGCCTAAAATAGCTTGTCTAGATTAATTTCTGATACAATTCTATCACCAACGAGGCTCTAATTTATTTTATTGGTGGAGTAAACCAAATTTTAGGAATAGGTCCAGAGAAAACATTTTCTAATATACAAAAAAATCCCTAAATATTTTATTAATTAAAATTCAGGCAAGTTAAATTTCTTCAAGATATCTTTTTGGTAGACCTATACCATCAAAATGAATTAGAATTAATTTTCGAGGCTGATTAAATGCCAGTTTGGCAATCATATCTAGAGATAACATTTTTTTTTAAATAGAATAATTTCTAAAAAAATTGGAATAACAATTCTGGAGTAAAATATTTTGTCTAGATTAATTTCTGATACAATTCTATCACCAACGAGTCTCGAATTTATTTTATTATTGGACTAAGCCCAATTTTAGGATGAGATCCAGAGAAAACATGATCTAAAATAAAAAAAAAATCCCAAAATATTTTATTAATTAAAATTCAAGAAAGTTAAATTTCTTTAAGATATCATTTTGACAAAGCAATACCGTCAAAATGAATTAGTATTAATTTTCGAGGCTGTTTGAATCATTTATACCTTTTGGAAATTTTTGAATCTATCGGAAATATCTGTGAAATCTTTGAAATCTTTTCGAAATATTCAAAATCTTTCAAATGTTTTAAAAATATTTTTGAATTACTTGGTATGTTTTGGAAATTGTTTAAATCTTTGCGAAATAATCCAAATGTTTGGGAAATCATTTTTTTTTTAAATCTGAAAATCTTTGAAATATTTTTGAAACATTCGTGAAATTATTTAAATCTTTGAAATATTGTTGAAATGTTTGGTCATATTTGTAAAAATGATTGAAATCTTAATGTAGTCTTTTGAAAATCTTTTAAGGCTTGGTAACATCTTCAAAATAAAAAGTCAACATTTAATTTTGAAACCATCGAAGGTATTAATTTTCTTTTGAATTATTTCAAAACTTTTAAAATGATTTTTTAAACTTTTCGGAATTTTTAAATATCTTTTAAACGGATTTAAATTTTTCTAACATTTTTGTAAAATTCTGCACACAAAATTGTTTTAAGAGCTTCCAGATTTTTTTGCAATGTTGTAAATATTTTGAAATGTTTTGGAATATTTCAAAACATTCTGCTTAAGTTATGGACTCTTTTGAAATAAACAATTATTTTAAATCTTCCCAGAAATCTTTAAAAAAATTTTAATCTTTCAAAATTCTTGAGCTCAATTTTTTTCTTTAATTGGAAACAGTCAAAAACGTACAGGTTATTCGATTTTTTTCTAAATTAAACATTTTTCAACTATTCTTTGAAAATCAAAATATAATACTTTTACTTTCAAATTACAAATAACAAAGTAGAAAAATTATAATTGTAACAATCAAAGTTTAAATTTATCACTATGAAATGGTGACAATTCATTTTTTACTTATTTACTATTGAAAATTGTTTTTTTTTCTTCAATTTCCAAATTGGATATGTTAAAAATGGAATAATTTATACTGACTCAATCGATCGTTTACACTTATGTCACTGTTTTCAATTTTTTACTACGTTCAATTTTGAAATTCACTTTCTTTTCGCGATTTTTCCTGGTGGCGAGTCTGGCTCAATTTAGAACAACTTTTTTTTTTTAATAATAATCTTTCGGTTCTAACTTCTGGGGCAATCATTTTATTCTTTAAGATATTTTCTACTATCTATAAATATTCATTTTTTCCCGAAACATTTTCAATGTTTCGGGAAAAAATGAATATTTATAGATCGGCCCAGGTTTTTTTTTTTTTTTAATTTCGCTTACGTCTAATTTTTTCCATTTGTTTTTACTATAGTACAATTCACGTTTGTATCTTTGGGTGAAGAAATCCATTCTATAGTTTGACCAAATATTCTTTATAAATCAATATTTTGCACGGAAAATGACCCTGGGTGACCTTTAATTATAATTTTATAAATATGAAAAACCCAGATTTAAATGTTTTCTATTAAAACACAATCAATGAGTGACATAACGAAAAGCGGAAACAATAAGAGTACATTTATCCAGGAACAAACACTTTGAACAAAACTGACCTTGAGCGAACATTAAATATATATTTTTTAAAGTTGACCAAAATCAGGTGCTATATTCTTTAAAAAAAATTCGTGAGGATGCCAAATTATCAAAAAAAAATAAATTAATAAAACTTGAAAAAGCACTCTCTTAAATAGCTTTTTAAACTAAACCTTTGTTGAGTCCTTTCAGGCATTTCTAATTTTTAATAGGCCTACTTTCAAACTTATCTGAATTTATACGATTTTACTTTCTAACTAAATAATTTGAAATGTTCCAATCTGAAATTATCGAACAATTTCAATTCAATCATTCTTACATATTTAAATACCTTTAAATTTCAAATTATTCAATATACTGAAGACTACAAATTTAAAATGTCCTAACTATTAAAACTTTTATATTTTTGGAATTGTAGCTCTGTAGACTAAATAGCAATTATTCTTTTATTAAGAAATTATCACCAAAAGCGTTTAAAAAAGTTTTCAAATGAGTTTTAAAATGCTTAAAAACAGGTCAGAGGTTTTAATGGTTTAATATATATAATAGAACCGCTTCAAATTTGAAATAAGTCTACTTTTTCATGTTTGACCTAGAATTATTTAGTTTTCAAAGTTATAAATTACAATTGTGAAAATTAAAAAATAAATTTTAATTACCTTATGTTTAAAAACCAATAAATTTGCATACTTCAATCTGAATGCAGCTGAATACATTGAATTTAAACTTTTCACCTTTTCACGTTGTAGCAATTTCGAATCCCAGATTAAGTTATTTTTGGCGTAACCGATAACTTATAACGAAAATTGTGAAAATTCTAACAATAATCCTGTATGCTGAAAATGAGGTAAATTTTAACGTTAAAATTTGAGTTGTTAAACTGAAGATTGAAAAATCTGAAAATTTTACAATTAGTGTTTTGTAAATTGTATTGGTATCTTAAAAGAGTGAAAAGTGAACTTTTGTGAAAGTGATTTAGGTAAAAAGTACCAAAACGCTTTCCTCTCGTTTCACAATAGTCTTGGAAAATTATATTGAGTTGTTCTCGAAAAGAGCTGTCAAAGTCCGATGGGGGAGCCCTATGTTTAGGAGGGAGGCATTAGAACTGGCGGATATGGCGGTTACATCTGCGAGCTCATTTCCCAGAATTCCCTTATGGCCTGGTACCCATGCTAGGGTAATATTACATGTAAGTGCGGTAAGTGAGACAAGACGGTTTCTGATTAGGAAGATAAGGTAAGATTTAATCTTACTGGGGTTAGTTGAAGAGACACTTTCTAAGACACTTAAGAAGTCCGTAAACATAACAACTTTTTTTGATTTATGCTTTATAATGAAATCTAGTGTATATAAAATGGCTATTGCTTCAATAGGGAAAATGGATGCAGAGTAATTAATTTTCCATGAGTGTATAAATTTCCCAGCGGGGCAAACCGAGGCGCAGCCCACAGATTTGTCATATTGAGACTTTGAGCCGTCCCTATAGAAAATCAAGGAGTCTCCAAACTCCTCAATTACATTCTGGAAGAAAGATAGTGGGTCAGAAGAATTTTGAGTTAGAAAACCTATTTGAACGTTTATTTAAGGAGAGAAAGTATGATCGCTGTATGGAAATTCAAAGAGGGGATGGTGGAAAGATCTGCGTATTTGGGGCATAAGATTCCGGGTGTTCTTAAAGACTGCTATGAGTCTAAAAATTTCTGTGATTATATGAGGGCTGTTTTAATGTGTGCTATTCCAAAGGCCCTCAAGCTTGTTTGTTAGGGAGTGACTAAGGTCTACGAACATCCTTACGATATATTTTTTGGCTAGAAAACTGAATCGAAATTTAAGGGGGGGGGGGGTTCACATGTTTCTGCTATAATTACATTTATAGGGGTACTTGTTCTATAGCGCACTGCTAATATCAGGGCTTGGTTTCTAATTTTTTCTAGTTCATCAAAGAATTTATGCTTTTGGAGCGTGTAAATATGAGAACCGTAGTCTAAACAACTTCTGATGACAGAGTCATGAATCGCCATAAGAGTATATGGGTGGGCACCCCACCACACGCCTCTCAAGACTCTTATGATATTTAGGGTTTTTCTGAGATTATCAATTAAAAACTTAAAGTGTTCACTGAACGAAAGTGAGTAATCCAGAATAATTCCTAAAAATTTGATGTGTAAGGAGGGCTTAATGGAACAGTTATTAAGATTTAATGTATATATGAGGTCATCCAAATTCAATTTTATTTTGTTAAAAAGAACTACTTTTGTTTTCTCAGGGCAAATTCATAATCCGCGTTCATATAAAAATTCTGCAAATGCATTTAAGCATTGTTGGAGAGATGTGATGCAAAGTCCGGGATCACTGGATCTAAATAAAATTACTACATCATCTGCAAATTCGAATATGATACACCCTGCAGGCAAAAGTCGATGGAGCTTGCAAGTATACACTGAATACATTATGGGACTCAGAATGCAACCCTGGGGAAGGCCCACTGTGCTTATTCTAGGTTCAACCAATTCCCCATTGATATTAAAATAAATGTTGTCACATGCAATAGAGTTGTAGACAAATTTAGCTATATTTCTAGGAACGCCTAAATCTCTCAGATCTTCCACTAAAATTTGGGGGATTACTCTGGGAAAGGCCCCTTTTAGATCTAAAAAAAGACCTGCCGTGACCTCACCCTTGACAAATCCCGTCCAAATTTCCGTGGAAAATAAGGCCAGATTATCTGCACAAGATTTACTTTTCCGGAAAACGGATTGTGTAGGGGAGAGATAAAAGTTATGCTCAAAGTACCAATTAAGTAAATTAATTTTTCCATCAACTTGAATAAGCGGGAGGCTAAGGAAATCGATGTAAATTTTCCTGATGTTGACTTAGGAATGAAAAATACCAAAAAAGTGTTCCAGGATGGTGGGAAGCGGCCAGACAATAAAATGCCGTTATAAATTTTTAAAAGAATGGTATTAGCTTCTGAAGGAAAGTGACTAATGATATTATTATCCATTTTATCTAATCCGGGAGAAGATTTAATTTTTAAGGAAGAAATGGCTACAGTAAGTTCAGTTTCAGTGAATGGAGACTCAAGGAACTGGTTGGTCTTAAAGTCACTGGGAAACCTATCATGAAAGACAGTATAATGACACATCTCAGCTGCGAGATATTGTAGTTTTGAAATCAAGCTGTTATCTGCCGAGCAGGACGCGTTTTTTGGCTGAGTGAATCTTTTTTTATATGTCTTAATGACTCTCCATATTCTGTAGATAGATGATGTTCTGTCAAGTGATTCGCAAAAACTTTGAAAAAACTTTCTCCTGGCTTCATTGAGTGTGCGTTTTGCTTTAGCTGTAAGTTTCTTATAATTTAAATAGTTTGGATAATTAGATCGTTTTATAAATTTGATAGAAGTTTCACGCAAATGAGTGGCTATGAGTTGGTTGTTTGGAAGTGGCTAAGGGTTCTTCAGGTGACAAGATAGCCTCATCCACACATTTAACAAAAGAATTGTAGCAAGAGATGGGATCCGATGTCGGTGGAAGAATGTCAGTCACCCTGAACTCTACGAGATTTTTCAAATTGGAAGAAAAGGACGGCCATTTGATTCTTTTTAAGTTATATTTATGTGAATAGTAGTTGGAAATAGGTACTTGCACACCCAGGCTAGTGACCACTTGGCAATGGTCACTGCCTAGGGCGTCGTCCCATACATCATGTGCACAAAAGGTAAAAAGTTGAGGGCTTATAAAAGTAAGGTCCTGAAGCGAGGGAGATTCATCTGGACGATTAATAAGTTGACTTTTCATTATTTAAAGAAATAAAGTCTAAATCATCAAGGGCTGCACAAAGTGTTTCGCCATTTTGACAAACCCGGGTACTACCCCATAAACTTTGATGTGAATTAAAATCCCCGCCAATAAGAACGTTATTCGGATTGACATCGTTAACTGATTCTAAAAAATTTATCCAGGTATTTTCTGAGATTTTTCCGCCGACAGAGGGGACCCTGTAAACGGAAACTATAATAAGTTGACCAAGTGAAGTGTCAATAGATATAGAAAGAATTTCTAGGCTGTTTTCAATGTTAAGTATAGAGGATACCCTTAAGAAGGTGAAACTCCTTCTAACTCCATTTGCCAAATCACCGCGATTGTTGGCAGTCCTGTCAGCTCTAATGATGTTAAAATCTCTATTTATGGAGAATGATTTATCAGGCTTCAGAAATATTTCACACAGTAAAAGAATATCAAAGTCCTTCGAAACAGTTGCGAGATCACTTCTTTTGCTTGTTACGCCACGACAGTTCCAGTGCATAATTCGCAAACCATCGACCTGTGCCATACTAAGGCTGTAAAAGATTTGTAGAGAGAGAGAGAGGAGATACTTACAGAAAGGGAGTTAATTAAGTTGTGGCCTTCCTCTGTTTTTGGGGAATTGCCAGAGGAATGAATGATGATGAAATTAGTGAGCATTAAAAGTAGATTGTCAATAATTGTAAGTCAGTTCGATGATGAGGAGGAGACTAGGGTGCTGGGAGGGGGAAGCGGAAGGTGGGAGGGAGGAAGGAGTGAAAGCAGAGAAGGATTATTGGGGAGGATTACAATTTTGATTTTTTACAGAATCTGGTTGGTTAGGGGAAGCAGAGGGGCTTCCTTTGATAAGTGTCCCTGAAGGGCGTAGAGCAAAGCCGATGGGGAGGGAGCTTAGCATCCTTGTGTTATACAGGGATGCAAAGGAAGGTTTGGGAGGTGAGTTCCTGCGACGATTGACGGAGTCGGTCAGATGAGACTGTTTATTTTTATTTTCTCTAGGGTTCATGAGGGGGGAGGGGGATTAGCTGAGCTAGGAGTGATGGGTGTGTGGGCAAAGGTCCGCAAGGCTCTTGAGAAAACTAACGGGGGAGAGTTCGCGGGAGTAATCGAGGGAGGAACGTTTCTGAGTCCAGGGTAATTATTCGCGCTGAAGCGGGAGTCATGATAAGGTTGTTTTTCGCTTTTCCTGGGTCTGAGCATGGCTTTAGCCTCAACGAATGTTAAGCAGTTATGAATGGCGTAGTAGCGAAAGTCTCTTTGGAATATGTATTCCGGGCAATCTCTAGAATTTGGCACGTGGGGTCCTGAGCAGTGTACATACTTAGAGGTTCCATTCGCGTTAGGACAGGGGGAATCATGGGCATGGGCGTCCTCACCGCAGCGTTTACAACGAGCTTTTGAGCGGCATTGTTTGCTGATATGTTCATATCGGAGACATTTCCAGCAGATTTTAACTAGTGAGACGTAAGGCTCTACGATCGTTGAGGCATCGTAAAAAGCTACTCTTTCCGGGAGGGTTCTACCTTTGAAGGTTAGCAAAATGAAGCGCGAGGGGACGTAGGAAACTTTGTTGGAATCTTTTTCAACGTTTTTTCGGTCTAGACGACGAACATCTATAATTTTTATCGACTGGGTTTTGCTGAGGATAACTAGATTGTCTTTTATCTCACTTTCTGACAAATCAAGAGGGATACCGCCGATGACACATTGACAGGTGACAAAATATGATGGGATAAATGCCCTCAAACCTATGTTCTTAAGGGATTTGTCACTTAGGATTATATTGGCTTCGCGAGCTGATTTAACCATGACTGACAGGTTAACGAATCCGGAGCTTTTAACATCTACGATAGAATTCTTAAACGCGTTATTGAGTAGTTTCGCATATTTAATCTATCAAGATCTTTATCCGCGAGGTCAGAGTTAGCAAGGCATTCTACAATCACCTTACACGATCCCCGTTCAGTTTCTTCATAACGATATTCGAAAATAGGCTGGGTACGGGGGCCGTTGCTGAATGTCTGTTGTCTGTTGTTAATTTCTGTTTGTTTGTAAGCGTCATAAGTCGTAAGTCTGGGGTCGGTTTGCTGTGGGTGTCAGTGTTTTGATTACTCATCAGGGAGTCTGGTGGATCCTTGTTTGAGGCCATGCCACCGTCTAGGGAAGTTCCCGCGCAAAGTTGTGAGCCCGCGCGCGGCCCACCGGCTGCTTTAAAGGTTAGGCTGTTTGAAAGCAGAGCTTTTCTTTAGCGTGCAGGCAATTAACGCCGATAACAAATGGCTTCTTGATAACAATCAAGAAGCCGAACTCCCGCATGGAGTCCACACTCAATTCGAGAGAGCACCGCACTCGGAAAACTCGAAAAACTCACTTCGTAGTGAAAACACATCCACTCTCAAACCTTGACACAGTTCGACCCTCGTAACGAGTGCCCCGAACTCTTCTACGCCTGCATCGCGCTCAGTCTCTGATTCGTTGCTGTTCGCGCGCAATTTGAAATGCTGAAAAATAAAATTTTTATTGTTTATCATGAATAATGTCATTTGAACTTATATAAATGTTTATTAAACCGATATTAATGAATCCTAATAAAAATAAAAATTTATTAAGTGCATACTGTATTATGTTTGTTGTGTTATGGTTGTTTTTGCTAAATATATAAATTTTTGTGTTACTTAATATAATTCTATTGAAAAACAAGATTGCCAATGCATTTTAATAAACTTTAAATAACAAAATTCTTATTTTCATCAAGATTCATGATTAACGATCTAATAAACATTTATATGAGTTAAAATGACATTATTCATAATAAACAATTAAAATGTTATTTCTTAGCATTTCAAATTGCGCGCGAACAGCAACGAATCAGAGACCGAGCGCGACGCATGCGTAGAAGAGTTCGGGGCGCTCGTTACGAACACTGAATTGAAATAAAAATACCATCATGAATAACAAGGAGAGAGGCTTAAATTGAAATTAAAATTCGATCATAAATAACAATCAGAGGCCCTGTATTGCGGCTGTAATCCTAACTTTGGCATGTTGAGCTACTGCGCTTTCCTGGCGCAGCAGCCCTCATTTGTCGCTGTTGGCGCGCGATTCAAACCGGGTATAATTAACAACTATAGGAATTATAATAGATAGTTTTTATAAATTGCACACAAATATCAGAAAAAACATAATTTGTGATTTAAGAAGGGCGAAAATAATAATGCAAAGACCTTGGTTAATGAAATATAAATTCAGCTTTTGAATTTAAAGTAAATATGCTATTATTTTCAAAATATACGCATTTAAATTTTTTTCAATCTTGCATTACAAATGAGTTAATTTCTGATATTCATGTACAATTTTTAATAATTATCTATTTTAATTTCAATAATTGTTAATTATATCCTGTTTAAATCGTGCACCAACAGCGACCAATGAATGCCGCTGCACTAGGCAAGTGCAATAGCTCATCATGCCAAAGATGGGATCACTGTATTGCGGCGGTATGAATGACGAGGTGGTGGTAAAGCAGAAGCGTTGATTCGTATTAACAATCTTGAATTTTGATTCGATTATTATTCCCAACAGTGATCCAAAAATACTTGCGCATGCTTCAACTGTGCGGCGCTCATTGGCTCTAGTTCGCGTACGTACTTAAAAATTAAGTACAGACGTGCACCGTAGCTGTGTCAAAGCAGCACTAGCGCAGCGAGTAGACAACTTCGAACTTCTAGGGGTCTGAGATAAAACAGATAGCATGATTACCGCCCGAGAAAGTTAAAAGTCAAAATTCTGCTGTAAAATTTAAATGTATCCGTCGATAATCATTATTTGCATAAATAAACTTTTTCCTTCCTCTATTTCTTTGCAAGGCCACAAACGATCCTTTAATATCTATTAACATTTCCCGAAAAAAATTTCCGCGTTATTTAAACTTTTATTCTTCAATATGGGTGAAAAATATTGATCTTAGGGCTGGCTTGATCAGCTGTTATACTCATCAAATGGCCTTAAGCATGAATTGCTTACGAATCTACGAGGGTAGTTCAATAAGTCCTTAGAATGACCAACATATAGCGCGCGAATCGCTCCAAATCATCTGTTTTCAGTCAGCACCACTCCCGACTAGATATAT